>NW_022900933.1:4942200-4957389 GCF_012274545.1 Fukomys damarensis
GTTTCCATTGTCCATTGCATTGGTTTCTTCTCTATTCTTTATAATTTCCTCTCTTGTTTGAACTTTGGGTATTTCTTGCTCTTGTTTTTCTAGGAGTCTAAGGTTCATTAATTAGGTTGTTTATTTGAGCTCGCTCTGTTTTCCTAGTGTGGGCATTCAGTGCTATGAATTTTCCACATAGAACTGCTTTCTTTATGTCCCGTAGATTCCTGTATGTTGTATTTTTCTTCTCTATTCTTTATAATTTCCTCTCTTGTTTGAACTTTGGGTATTTCTTGCTCTTGTTTTTCTAGGAGTCTAAGGTTCATTAATTAGGTTGTTTATTTGAGCTCGCTCTGTTTTCCTAGTGTGGGCATTCAGTGCTATGAATTTTCCACATAGAACTGCTTTCTTTATGTCCCGTAGATTCCTGTATGTTGTATTGGAATTTTTTAGTGCTATGAATTTTCCACATAGAACTGCTTTCTTTATGTCCCGTAGATTCCTGTATGTTGTATTGGAATTTTTATTTATTTGTAAAAACTGTCTAATTTCTTCTTCAATTTCCTCTGTGACCCATTGATTGTTCAGGACAGTGTTGTTCAATTTCCATGTGTTTGTGAAGTTCCTACAGTTTCTTATGCTTTTGATCTTCACCTTGATTGCGCTATGATCTGATAATATACAGGGAATAACTCTGATTCTTTTGCATTTATTCAAACCTGTTCTGTGAGCTAGTATGTGGTCTATCTTGTAGAATGACCCATGTGCAGGCAAAAAAAATGTGTATTCTGATTTTGTGGGGTGGAACACTCTATATATGTCTATTAAGTCCATGCCTTCAAAAGCTTGGTTTAGTTCTAATATTTTGTTGTTGATTTTTTGCCTATATGATCTTTCTCTTTGTGTTAGTGGGGTATTTAGATCCCCCACTATAATTGTATTAGTGCTTATTTGGTTTTTCATGTTTCTTAATATTTCTTTTATATAGTTGGGGGCATTAATATTTGGTGCATATATTGTTTATGATTGTCATCTCTTCCTCTTGAATTGTTCCCTTTCCAAGGATGTAGTGGACTTCTTTTCCTCTTTTAATCAGTTTTGATTTGAAATTTACTTTGTCTGAGGATAAGATTGCTATCCCTGCTTTTTTCTGGGCTCCTGTGGCATGGAGAATTGCTTTCCATCCTTTCACTTTTAGTCTGTGGGCTTCTTTTTGCACTAGGTGTGTTTCTTGTATACAACATATTGTTGGATTGTGCTTCTTAATCCATTCTGCCAGTCTGTTTGTCTTGACTGGGGTATTGAGGCCATTGACATTGATGGTTATAACTGATACGTACTGACTTATTATTGTCATGTTATTGCCCTTTTGTTGACTCTTTTTACATTTTCCCCCTCTCCTCTTAGTTTCTTGCCTTTCCTATTTGATTTGGTCTGTGTTGGACCTCATGGTGTTGTGACCTTCATTGTCTTTTTCTAGGATACTGCTTAGAATTCCTTGTAGTGCTGGTTTGGTATTCATAAAGTTTCTCAGGTGTTCTTTGTCATGGAAGTATCTTATTTCCCTATCCATTTTGAAAGAGAGTTTTCTAGGATACATCAGTCTAGGTTGGAGGTTGTTTTTTTTTTAGTACTTGAAATACCTCACTCCAGGCTCTCCTTGACGTAAGGGTTTGTGTTGAAAAGTCTGCTGTGATTCTGATGGGCTTTCCTTTGCATGTGATTTGTTTATTTTCTCTTACTGCTTGTAGTATTTTGTTCTTCTGTTGGGTTTCTGGGATCTTGATTGTTATACGTCCAGGTGTAGATTTTTTTTGATTATGGCTAGTTGGAGTCCTGTATGCCTCACTTATCTATATGTCAAATTGTTTCCCACTGTTTGGGAAGTTTTCTGTCATGAATTCTGTGAACAGCTTTTTTAAGTCATTTGTATTTTCTCCTGCTACTTCATGGATTCCTATCAGTCTTGATGTTATTATTCGTAGCATCAAGTAGGAGTTGTTGAATCGATTTCTCATGATTACTTACTGATTTTAAGAGACCTCTTTTCTCCAGTCACTGACTGCAATCCTGTCTTCCATATTTGAGATAATTCTTCACATTCTTTCATCCTGCTGTGAACACTTTCCATAGTTTTTAATCTCTTGTATATCTTTTTGAATCTGTTTCATGGATTCCATTTCTTTCCCATTTGGGCCTTCATTGGTTTCCATTTCTTTCTTATGTTGGGCCTTCATAGCTTCTGTCATGGTCCTGAGCTCATGTATTTTTTTGTCAGTTTCTGTTCTAGAGTCTCTAATCATGACTTTCATTTTGTTCACCATCTTTGTGGTTGTCTGGGAAATTATTTCTGTTTGAATTTTTTTAGAGACTGAATGATGTGTTTTGTTACTGTGCTACGAGTTCAGGGTGTCCTGGTGGTTCACTATCTGACTTTTCATCCTCATTTGCCCTACTGTTTGCCATTCATGAACTGCAAGTCTGTCTTTGTGTCTTGCCAAAGTGTTTTCTCATTTTTATTTTTGTTGTTGTGTTGTCCTCAATTTTTGGATTATTACTTAAATCTTTCTGATATAGTTGCGCTTTAGCTTTTGAGTCTCTAATGACTCATAGACATTCTCATTTTCATAACATCAGAGAAGACTACTCATTAAATCAATCACAATCCTGTAGCCCAGTTGATAAAATCAACAACACAATAGGATCAAGCACAACTTACAAATTGACCACTTGTGTTAGTCATTAATCTATCACCTTTAACCCATGTGAATTAAATAAAATTCAATCTCTTCAATATAGCATGTGTACCTTTTAGGATCAGGGCTTTGACAGAGTTAGGACGAGAGAAGTTGATAAGTAAAAATTGCAGCAGGTTTCAAGTGAAGCCAGAGGACATAGGATGACCATACAATCTTTAGGAAACTGTTAGAGTCAAAGGGTGTAAGAATAAGGACAAGAATATAACAACTTAACAGTAACGGGTGCTCACTTTCCTTTGAAACTATTGCCCTTTGAATGAAATAAAGTGAGATAAGAAAAGAACATAAAGAAAAAAGAAAAAAACAATAAAAGAAGAAATCCAAGTTAGGGCAGGAAGAGGAACATAAAGGGAGATAAGAATAACATGGGGGAGCAAGAGGACAGAAAAAAGAAAGAATTTGCAGAGTGGAATGAGCAAAAGAAAGAAGAAAAAGAATTTGAAGGGCCTCTTTCAGACTGTATCTCTGCTCTCATAATATACAATGTGTGCAGCCATGGGCAGAACTACGTCCTTTGATCTCAGCTAGGCAATGGTAGACTCCTGAAATTCAGACTGATTTGGACTGCAAGGCCCAAATTGAGTTCCCTGACCTCCTGCAGGTTTGAACTCTGCAAAGTTCTACTACAGGTTCCCTCTGTTCTTTCTTTGAAGTTGTCCAAAATCCAGAGCTCAGAAAAATGCCCTTTATGACCACTTGTGCCTCTGCAGATTGGATCCTACGACTGGTACAATCAGGAGGCCTGAGTGGGGTGGCAAGGATTGGAGTGTTGCAGGGGCACTTGCGCAGCAAGGTAGTCCCCACCATTTGGGCCCAGGCAGGCCGGAGGGAGAATGGATCTCCACCTTCCACCTTCCCCTGGGTGCTGGTCGAGGTGCAGGCAGGGCAAAGGCCTTTTTTTTTGTGTTTTAAAAAAACTTATTTTATTGTTGCTCAAATACGTAGCATAATGTTTATCCTGTTGCCAAAATTGAATTGTATAATACACCAAAAATACATTACTATAAGTACAGTGTTACATAGTAGATCTCTTGTCTTACTTAACTAAAACTTGCAGCATGTTTATTGGTAATTTCCCATTTCCATCTCCCCTAGCTTCTGGCAACCACTCTTCCATTCTTCCTTATGAATTGACTATTTTAGATATCTCATATAAGTGGAATCATAAATTAGTTGTCATATTGGCATGATTTCAGTTTGAAATTTGTTAAGATTAAATTGCTTTTTGACTTGTGTGCTATCTTAGAAAAGTTCTATATGTGCTTGAGAAGAGTGTGTGTTCTTCTGCTGTTTGGCAGAATGGTCTTTGTGTTGTTCATGTTTGCTTTATACATTTACATAGTCTGATGTTGGGTGCACATATGTTTATAATTGTTCTTATATGTTGCCCCCCCCTTGTTTTGCAGTACTGGGGATTGAACTAAAAACCTCTTGCTTGCAAGGCAGTGGTGCCACTGTGCCCTTTTATAATTATATAATATTGTTATTTGTCCCTTGTTACAGTTTTGACTTAAAATCATTTTTGTCCTTTATTATGTTATCTTATTGAATGGTAGTAGCATCCATCCAACTGTTTAAGCTATACCAGGTCCATCTTCACATTTTCCTGATAGTTACTTCTTATCCTTTTTGAAGAATGCTTCCTCTTCTGATTCTCTTATTACCTTATTTGGGAACTGATATTTTCCTACTTGGTTTATTGGAATATTCTAACTAGCCTTCCTGTTTTCAGTGTTGAACCCTGTTGATTTGTGTATCTTATTGCTTCGAGTTATATTTCTAATCCCATCACTTAAATTCTCTTAATGTCTTCCCAGTTGCTTCAATATGGGTATATTCCTTTAATTTATTTAGTATGGTATAGGAGACCTTCACTGATCTGCCTTAGCTTTCCTCTTTAGCTTTATCTGAAGCTTTCTCCAACCCCCAGACTGCTATACCAATTATTCCAAATTGTTTTACATATTCACTTCTTTTTACTCTTGCTTTCCCTCTATTGTAGAGAAGAAATTTGTAAACTGATTGTGAGAGATGCTCAGAGAACTTAGCAACTGGTTGTTAGAAAGGGGGCATTGGCTTATCAAAAGAGTAAACAACAATGACTCTTAGATTGACCTGATTTGAGATATTGGTGTTTCCTAACAGAAGTAAGGACATTTTGCATATACTGAGTTTAAAGTATATAAGTGAAATATTTTTTCTGTAGGAGTTTACTTAATATGTGATTTGGAAAAAAAGTGAGGTTAAATCTCCTAAAATAAATGATTCCAAACTGTCTGTAATAGTTATAAATAGAAATTACTATTAATTAGCTATTATAGTTTTGCTTCTGTGTTTAGTGAACTTTAAGTGTTTCTATGGTTCTAGATGTTATTCCCTTTAATCGTAATGTGTTCACATTAAATAAAATGAGTTCTGGTTTCTTCTAAGTAGAAGTGCTGCATTATTAAAAAATTAGTGATTAGTGTGTTTCATGTTTCCAATAAAAAAAGCATCAGAGTGATATAAGATTGCTATTAGTTGCTAAATTTATTGCCCGCTATATAAAAATTTCTGTTTTAGACTCGGGAACAGGAAGAATTGGAAGAAGCATTAGAGGTAGAGCGACAGGAAAATGAACAAAGAAGATTGTTTTTACAAAAAGAGGAACAACTGCAACAGATTCTAAAACGAAAGAATAAGCAGGCTTTTTTAGATGAACTGGTATGTACAAATGCTAATTGTGATTAAAAATTAGTTTTTAAAGTGTAGCCTTTCCTATTTACAATGCCAATTGATGGAGTCATTTAAAAGGCATTTTCACACGGTTCGTCTTTAGTTTGGTAATTGCTTATTGATATTAATATATCTATTGATGAAGATTAAGTCACCCCCCCAGAAAAAAATCAGACACAGTTTTATACTCATAATTTTGTGAGTCAAGAATCAAAGTGGATCTTCAGGGCTACTCTCCTCTGGTGTATCATAAAGGCA
This sequence comes from Fukomys damarensis, assembly GCF_012274545.1. NCBI lineage: Eukaryota > Metazoa > Chordata > Mammalia > Rodentia > Bathyergidae > Fukomys > Fukomys damarensis. Next base: position 4,947,915 of record NW_022900933.1, read on the forward strand.
CTTCCTAGGTAGTTCCCGTGACTTTGTAGTTGTGTATCTTATGCAGTATCTTAGAGCTATGTAAAAAATATTCTCAAAATAAAAAGTAGAAGCTGTTAATGTTTTAAGACTTGAGCTACAAAACAATTGCAGCATCAAGCCAACCATAATTATTAGTAAAAGAGCCCACATACTTTGTAGAGGAAGGGATTATAGATCCTTCCTCTAAATTTCTTCCATTCAGTAGAAGTTATGGTTCTTTTCAATCCATGTGGTATTCTTGGAAAAAAATTGTATTTTCCCAGAATCTGGCATAATAAAAATTCAGTTGGTTTTCTATCTTTTCCTCAAAGAGAAGTTAGTGATAGAAATTATGAAAAACTTCTTCAATTGTAATTTTCTTATTCATAAGCATTTTTTAAATACTGTCAACTGCTCTGAAAGATTTGAAATGATTTACCCTAAGATACAGTATTGTTTGTGGACATGGTACTGTTTGTGGATCTTAAAGAAGGATATTAAAATGAGATTCTGGAGTATTTTATTTCTATTCCTTTTCTTTTTTTCCCCTTTTTGAAATGTTTTATCAGTATCTTTTATTTTCAATTGAGAGAAATATGTCATAACTGACATAACCTGGTATACTCTCAATAGATTACGTACACATTTTAAGCTTATTGATTAAAACACTATTTTCAAGGTATTTTCTCTTGATTAATATTGGTTGTCTATTAACTAGCTAATTTTTAAGAATTTTGATTCTGTGCTGAAATTTGTAGTGATTCTGGTAGCTCTGGGCAGAATTATATTTTATACTTTTGCATGAAAAAGAATATTCTTAAAAAAAAAAAAAAGAATATTCTTGGGAACTGGGGATTTAGCTCAGTGGTTCTGCTGCCTACCTTGCAAACACAAGGTCCTGAGTTTGATCCTTGATACCAAAAAATAAAAAGAATGTCCTTGGAAGAAATGGCAGTATTTTGTAATAGTAGTCACATTGTTGATAATAGCAATAATAACTAAAGTCTCTGAAGTGTTTCATAGATTTGATATTGAAGTATTTGATGCTATTACTCTGTGGTATTGATTACTTCACAAAATAGAAAACCTTTCTTTCCATGAAAGTCTTTTTATAGTCTTCCTTTTCTATTTTTGTCCACATAAATTCATTTCCATGAGATATTTCTTCTGTGTCAACCCACTTAGTTGCCCTAATTGACTTGTTATTATGTGATGGGGTAAATGTATACATGTTTCCTATTGTGCTTTTGTACAATAAAACATTTAAACCAATTAACCAGGAATAAAAACAGCAAGATTAATCAAGTTAGAAGTAGGTGAGAAATAAAAAATAAAAGTAAGGGGATTAATAAATTTTAAATAGACAGAAAATGCTTATCATAAAACCCTGTCTCCTGTCTGCAAGTGGAATGTCAATTTGGTTCTTTAAATGACAGCAACAACATACAAAACACAATCACGATGTTTTCCCTGGCAACTTTGATTAGTTTTACCTGAATGTGCTAAGTGGCAGGACAGCTTTAACAGTTGAAATGACACATGTTGTGCTTTATATTTTTGTAAATGTATTTTGGGAGAAATTTAAAGTTTTAAGGAATCACTTAGTAAATATTGATGCTCTAATTATTGTATTGAATAATTCTTTCTCAGTCACTTTATACAAAGAAGAACATATTTTTAGGGAGTAATGCTTTTCCTCTATACATTTAATTGATTATGCCCAAATATAGATCTTTAATATTAGATGAATGTACAATATAATTTTGGCATTTTATGTTTTGTCTATAATGGGTTTGCAAATTTTGAGTGTTCCTAGCTTTGCATAGCAATTATTTTTGTATAGTCTCTTAGTCCTCAAAAGTACTGTACTAAGTTTTGCTGCCTCCTTGAGCTACTCTTGGCATGAAGTGCCCCAACAATTCATTGAGGCATGAAGCAAGATGTGAAACTGCCTGTGCTGTACATTGTGTATAATCTGGAGTTAATATTAGATTTTGTGAGCTTTTCCACCACTTCCTGTTTTCTTCACCTGCAAGTCATTACTGTGCATACTTTCCTCACTATTTAGATCATGTAACATGGTTGTTAAATACTTCTTAGTAATTTACTATATTCATTAGTACAATTAATTGCAACAGATTGGTTTAGAGTATCACTGCAGTTTTGATTTTTGGTTTCCATTTTGAAATTTATTTTTAGAACTCTTAGATTAAGTTTTTAATCTTTGCTGAACTTTTTGTTATAAATGTTAACATATTTTTAGTTTTTTTTGACTAATTGAATCATTTAAATTTCTTTTCTTTTTCTTGAATTCTTATTAACTAGGTGAAATGATTTATTTCCTTTTCTATGTTCATGTGTTAGATTTTTATTAAAAAGGAAGATAACGTTGGTGTTTGCAAATATGATTAGAAGCTTAAATCTTAGGATTATTTCTTACATCTAATTTACACAAGTACTGTTTGTTATAATTTTTCCTGCTTTTCAGTTTGGTCCTTGTGGCAAAAGTTACTTTTTAACCTTTAAAAATCATCGGTATTATATGTGACAGTATTTTTAATATTATGGTCTTAATACTTATGGCTTAGCATTTGCCATAATATTGGCTAAGAAAAGTCCATTTATTTAATCCTACTTAGATTCAACTTTTTTAACAGTTTAGAAAGACATTTTTAATCAGATATATTTATTAAATCTTTATATTCTTATGTAGAAATTTTCTTCTGTTTATGTATGGAATTTGGTATGGGCTGATACTGTGAAATGCAGTAGCTGATTTTTAATAGACATTTTGTTTGCCAAATGGGTCAATTAAGTCTGTTAAAGTAATCTTTAAAAAGAGTCATTATAAACCTTTTAATGAGTTTTACAGGCAGTCGTATTAAAATTTTAAAAAATATTAAACAGTGTGCCTTCAGGCAATTATTATGGGTTATAGAAACCTTTTAAGGTAAATGTATTGCTAAGAAGAATGAACTAAGTTGAATGACTGAATCTTCCAAAGCGTATATGTTTCACATAATGTATTTTACTCTTTCAATATTTTTGCCATTAAAATTCTAGTTTAACAGTTGCAAAAGCTTTCAGGCCCTAAAATTTTGAGTACTAAAGTAAAATTAAGTAGGTTCAAATTATATGTCTTAGTGTTAAAATTAGTTTTAAAAACCTAGAATGTTTATTTTTATAAAATTCAACTCTTTAGACATTTTGATATTTAGTTCTATGTAAATGTGAAACCAGGATTAAAACAAGCCAGTTTTGATTAGTAATTTCTTTAAAGTGAGTACATTGTCTTGCTTTTAATATAAGCATTTTTGCTTTTTAGAATAAATACCTGTTATAGATGAGCATTTGAATTCATTTTGAGTATAAATTGGAAAGCAATGATTTAACTTTTTATCCAGGTTTTTTTTTTTCCTGTTAGTTTTTGCATATGAAAAGACATTTTTGTCCACAGCTCATTTAAAATATTTTTTATTTTACATTTATTTTAAAATAATAAGGACATTGAGAATAGTTGCAGGGTTTCACGGCAATATTAATATATTACTAATGCTTTGTTGTAAAATAAGAAAAGTATCCAAATACATTCTGTCATTATTGCTAAAGCCAGTCCCAACAGTTTTCATCTTAACAAGTATCTGTTTTATAAATGAAATTTGTGTTTTTTTACTCAGTTTTAAAAGTTTTAATCTGTGACATTGTTTTTGTAAAATATGTCTAATATAAAATTTTAATGTGCAACTTTATTCTAGGATAATTCTGTCAAATTAACTTGTTATTTGAATTATTTCTGTACTGTAACCTTAATTCCTGTAAGTATATTAATTAGCCACATTTGTGCTTAAAAATTAAGTTGTTAGATTTGGGAAAAAAGTAAAATTGGATATGTACTTGTTTTCATACTGGGAAATGTTAATAGTTTCTTCAGGATAATATTCAAGATGGGCACATATTTTAAAGCTCTGTATTTTAACAATTTTTTTGCATATAACAGTATAGGAGATAGAAATGTTTTCATACCTTCATTGTCATTTATAAAGAATGTACTCTGTGTGTGCGTATGTGTATGTGGCAGGGGGCTTTCCCCCAGGGTTCTCTTTAACTGAGAACTCTGAAAGGAAGAAGTCTGGGTGTCATTTAGTAGAGCTCTTAGCTTCACAGCACTTTAAGCATGTCAGAAGACCTCATGTTAAATAGGATAAATAGCAGTCTACATTTAAGAATTAGTCACTAATATGCATGGGATACTAAAATAAATGTGTATAGATTTATGCAAATGGTGACCCTGATTTAGTATCAATATAAAATATTGAAAATATTTATCATTTTGTAACTTGATTAAAACATTTTAGATCTACTTTTTAAAAATAAGGTAAGTAAAAGAAAAAATAAATATATGTTTAGTTGTACTCACAGTAGTCTCATTGTGCAAAACAGAACAAGGATCCTTTTAAACAGCCCCAGATGAAATCTAATGGGAAACAATTTCAGGCTGGTCTGAATTCACTGATAAAAAGAAAGTGACTTAGATAAACATCTGATCTAAGTTATAGTAATTCATACTACTCTTTTTTGTGATTAGCTTCTGTTTTTCTTTTTAATAAATATGGCTGGTGGCTAGGTGAAATAGAACCCTGTTATATTATCTTTAATGTGGACTGTATAAAATATTTGTTTGCAAGTTATTTTGATTTATTAGCCTACAGCAGCCTTTTCTTATTATGAATGTTAATATTTTTTGTAAAGTGTTTTCCATAAGATGAATATTTAGTATGACATCAAATGCTTATGGAAAATGGCCTATGTGAAAATAGCAGTCTTGTTGCTTTTCCTGTTTTAGCTTTTGTATTTAATTTGATTCTTTCTTACAGGAGAGTTCTGATCTCCCTGTTGCTTTGCTTTTGGCTCAGCATAAAGATAGATCTACCCAGTTGGAAATGCAGGTTGACAAACCCAAACCTGTGAAGCCCGTGACATTTTCCACAGGTATCAAAATGGTGAGTCTTATTTGCTTATTTGAAAGGCATTTTTAAGGAGTACACTTTATAATTCTGTTAGTTTCTATAGTGAGCTGAAAGGTTTAGATATTTAAGAACAGGATCTGATGTAGGCTAGATGTCTGGAAATATGAATGCGCATACTGTAAGGAAATGAAAAGTAATGATTTTCAAAGTACACATTGCAATTTTATTGAGATATGTCGCTTCTATGTTTTTCTTGTATTTTAGATTTGTAATTTAGGAAAACATTTTTTTTTTTTTTTTGCGGTACCAGGGATAAAAAGTGAGAGAGGCAGGCATGGTGCCATTGAGCTAAATCCCCAGCCCAGGAAAAAATTTCTTAAGAGAAAAATGTGTAACTATTGCCAGGGAAGTATTAATGTACTGACATAAAATAGGAAAGTAAATGTATAAATTTATATTTTCATCCAAACCATTCTCCATTTCCATATTTATAATTCAAAAGCCATTTTTATGGTGGAGTACACCTATAATCCCAGTATTTAGGAGGCTGAGGCAGGAGAATTACTGCGAATTTAATGCCAGCCTCGGTTACATAGTGAGTTCAACAACATAGCTTGAACTATTATATAGTGAGACCTTAACTAAAAAAAAAAGCCATTCTAATGAGGATGACAGAAATTTAAAAAAAGAAAAATGCCAGTTTTAGCTTCCAGTTTTAAAGATAAACCAATTTGAATTTTAAAAATTGTTTAGCCATTCATTCAAAATAAATATAAGCCAATGATATATTTGGATACTTTTATCAAGTTATTTCTTCTGTTTAGGAATTATATGCTGTATCATATTAATTTTGTTTAACATCCAGTGTTTTGAGATATAACCGTTCTAACGTATATAACTTTCATATTGGTAAGTATGTTTTTAAAATAATCTCATATGGGTTTAAAGTATGGCAACATCATGAAATTGTAGATATAAGGTCTTGGATTTTGGAGCCAAATGGACTCAGTCCAATATTCAGCTGCCTCATTGAGTCATGCGCTTGTAGTGAGCTAATTTTTTAATCTCTACAATAAGCCTTTCTTTTCCTTTATTAGTTAAATGGCAGTGACGATATCTGTCTCAGAAGCTTTCTGAGGACATCAGAGGAGATATGAAGAAAGTGTCCAACACAATGCCTGGCATATATTAAGCTTTCCAGAAATGTGACTAGTTATTATAGATAAGATATGAGCTGATAGCATAGATGACTATACCAATTTATTCCATAGATCTTTAATTTCTCAACTGTGTCTAATGAAAACGGGATTGGAATTGGAGTTAGAAGACTTACATTTAAATTTTGGGTAGTGCAGTTGATAACATGCTATTGATCAAGTTACCTATTTTCATTGTTCTCATCTGTAAAATAGGGTTATTTCTCACCTCATCAGATTACTCTAAAAGGTGAATAATATATTCCTAAGGTATTGCCTGGCACTTATACAGAGTTCATTAAAGTATTGAAATAATGAAATCAGGATTCTGCAGATCCTGTTAATTCCAAAGGAAGAAAGCAGTCTGTAATATTTAGCTTTTGTAAGTCAGTAATTCTACACATATCTAATATATTTATGCGTACAAGTGCTGTTCAAAGTGTTTAGGTTTTCCCCCCTTTTCTGAATGTTTTCCTTTAGAATATAAGTCTAAACCAACTCAGTTTTTCAGATTCATAGTTAATTTTGAAACAATAATAGTATCTAATATTATGTATTTAGAGTTTAGAGAATAGCATTTCTTATTTAATCTTTTCGTGGTAAGAGATATCCTCTGTATTTTTCTTTCTCATTATAGACTGTCCCAGTATTATTAATCCTCAAAGGATGATATTATAATTGTGTTGAAATGATCAGTTACCTGTCTCTTTATCAGTCTATAAGTTTCTAATAAACTTTCCATATATCTTGGTTGGGAACTAGATAATTGGGTAGATGGATGAAGGTACAAATGAATAGTTTATTAAAATTTTACCAATATTTATCTATTTTAAAGTAATCAGTAAAAATTCCTTTGCCAATTATAATGCAAGTAACTGCTACTTTGATTTTTTTGATAAACGATATAGAAGTTTCGTTTTGTTGTTTGAAACAGGGTCTCACTGTACAGTTCAGGCTGCTCTTGAACTCACTATGTACCCCAGGCTGGCCTTGAACCCATAGCGATCTTCATGCCTCAGTGTCCAAAGTGCTGAAATTATAGGCGTGCACTATCATGCCTGGCTCAATGAATGATATATTTAAAAAATTCTTTATGTTGTGGCTTTTGAAAACATCTAATGTAATGCCAAGAAACATAAAGATTGTGGTAATAAGAAAGTGTAGAATAGTTTTGCCATAATTGATATTCTTAATTTTAGTGAAACTAGTGGAAAAATGTTTGTTAGGATACAAAATGTATTTTCTCATCTGGGAAAGTATCTTGGGTACTTCTCTGAGGTGAAGTTTAGAGAAAAATTCTGGTAATTTTTAACCAGGCTATAATTTGCTTGTGTTATATTGGTCAGATTCTTTGAAAAACTATGTAAGAACTTCCAGCAAAATCAAGTATTGAATTGTCCTTTTTTCCTTTTTTCCATTCAGATATTAAAAACTTAAGATGACAGAGTTTATAGAATGTTTAGTTAACGTATATCATTTTATTCCTGTATTTCAAAGCTATTATTTATGACATGCAATGTTGAAGTGGCAGAAGTTAGCTGATAAAATTAGTCCAGTGAGTAATATGCAATGCGTTCAATGCTTAGATGACACAATGTTGTTACACACCTTGGGAATGTATCCCTTGTCACAACTGAGCATGATAATTATGCAAGAATGAAGGTTTCAAAAATGTTATTTTAAAAGGAGAAGGACTGCTTGTTTCTTCTAACTTCAACAGATAAGGTCATACACCTACTATTATTGTTGCATGTCGTGAAATAACTTATTCCATTTCAGCAGTTCTATTCTCTTTTGTAGAGTATAATAATGAAATCAAATCTGGCTTATAATTTAAGTAAAAAACACAGTAGCTCAATTCAAGTTTTTTTTTTTTGCAAGCGGATACAGTTTTTACTTGCTAACTACAGCAGTTTGAAAATATAGATGATTTGATGTAAATTTGCTCTTCCTCCAAAATTTATCTTGACTTCACCCACTTCTCTTATTACCGTCATCCCAGGCTAGTTACTGTCATTTCTCTCATGGTCTACTACAATTATCATCTATCTGAAATCTGTTCTGAGTACTGGGTAATCTCTTCTGTTCGCCTTTTTGGTGATTTCCCAAATACACAGATGATGATAAGTAAGTAACACTGAAAAAAATGAGATCACTCCCTTGCTTAATATCTTCCATTGTTTTACTAATATATTTAGAATGAAATCTAGACTACTAACTATTCATTTCCTCATCTCTAAGAAAGTGACATTTGTACTAAGAAGTAAATGATAAAAGTGACTAGCTATATAAAAATGCCAGCAGAGGAAAGAGCAATTAAAAATAAAAAACAAAAGGCTAGAAGCAAGAAACTGTGTGTTGTAGAAACAGAACTGTTAAAAGAACACTTTTCCTTTGTGGCTGCTCATTAGACTCAATTTACACTGAACTTTGATCATCTCATCTAAAGTGCTTTTTTTTCCCCCACCTATGCTCTTTATGGTCTTTAACGCTTCAGAATATGTATTATTACTAGAAAATGCTTTTTTTTTTTTAAATTTGTTTTTTCTTTTTATTGAGGTTATTGGTACAATCTAGGTATACAATACAAATACATTCATCACTGGGATTCTGTACCTTTACATAATAGGTCTTGATTCTCATTTTTCCCCTTGTTCCTGCCCTCCCTCCCCCCCCTCCCATTTACAAACATTTTATTTCCATTTTTTCAGTTTCTCATATTTTTTTCCTCTCCCTTATTACCTCTCCCCCACCCTTCCCACTTTCCTTACACCTTTAGCCCTTTACTTCCTATTTCACATTATTAATTGTCTCATTAGGATCCTGTGTACTATTATAGTTTTTCACACCAAAGAAACTATTCAGTATTTCAGTTAAAGAAATCTCTGTATGAACATTAAAAATAGGGAATCCTAAAATAAAACTAAAAAGGAAAGTAAAAGAGAAAAGGCAATGATGTAAGATTAAAATAATCCTTAATTCTGGAGATGAAAATGGTCCCTGAACATATTTAAATTGCTTCTCACTCTTATAGTTTTATCTTATTCCTTTTTCATTATTTAGAGAATACTTTATTAGTTTCTGTAATCAAACCCACGTAGATATGACCTTATATATTTAGTATGATGTGTTACCCCTGTACACAGGGGGAAAAAAAATAAATAAATAAATTAACATTTCTAGACCAATATGCTGGTCCATTTCTGTACAATGCCAAGTCAACACAGTAAATTGGGATGACGTTTTCCAAAGTTGGCAGCACCGTTGAAGTTTCCCAAAATTCAATTTATATATATGTATGTGTATATATAT
>NW_022900933.1:4958706-5014902 GCF_012274545.1 Fukomys damarensis
CTATCATGGTCCTGAGCTCATCTATTTTTTTGTCAGTTTCTGCTCTAGAGTCTCGAATCACGACTTCCATTTTGCTCACTATCTCTATGGTTATCTGGGAAATTATTTCTGTTTTGAATTTTTCTAGAGACTGATTGATCTGTTTTGTTACTTCCTGTGCTTTGAGTTCAGGGTGTCCTGGGGGTTCACTATCGGCCTTTTCATCCTCATTTGCCCTACTCTTTGCCATTGGTGAACTGGAAGTCTGTCCTTGTGCCTTGCTTAAGTGCTTTCTCATTTTAATTTTTGTTGTTGGACTGTCCTTGGTTTAATCTCTGAGTTATCACCCAAATCTTCCCGATATAGTTGCACCCTAGCTTCTGTGTCTCTAAGGACCCACAGACATTCTTCATCTTCATAACATCAGAGAAAACAGCTCATCAAATCAACCGCAATGCTTTACCCCAACTGATACAATCGGCAACACATTAAGATCAAGCAGAACTTGGACACTGACCACCTGTGGTAGTCACTAGTCTATCACCCTTAAATCATTTGAATTAAATTGAAATCAAGAAGCAGTCCAGAACATGTCTGCCGTGAACAAACTTTTCAATATAGTATATTTACCATTTAATGACTCAGACGTAGCGAGGATGCAAGACCCCTGATCTCATTTAGCTGATTGCTAAAACCCCTGATGCTGACTGACCTCGGGCTGCAAGGCCTAGATTGAGTTCCCCATCCTTCTGAATGGTTGAACTCGACAACGTTCTATTACAGGTTTCCCATGCTCTTTCTTTAAAGATGTTCAAAGTTGGGAACTCAGAAAAATACCCTTGATGACCACCTCTGCCTCTGCAGAGTGGGTCCAAAGACTTGCACAGTCAGGAGGTCTGAGAGTGTGGGAGGGCGGGGGGGAGTGGGTTATGGGGGTTCAGTGGCGCCCGTGCGGCTACCTTCCCGGTGCTTGAGCGATGGTGGCTGGGTCGGGAGCAGGCGTGGTTCTCCTTCCCGTGGTGGATCGGTGGATCGGGGCGGCCTACCTCCCGGCGCTTGAGCGTTGGCGGCTGGGTTGGGAGCAGGCATGGTTCTCCTTCCCGCAGTGGATCGGGGCCCCGCCTGGCGCTTGAGCGATGGGTGCTGGGTGGGGAGCAGGCGTGGTTCTCCTTCCAGTGGTGGATCGGGCCGGCCTACCTAGAAAATGCTTTATAGGCAAATTGTTTATTGCTTATCTCTGCCTATAGAATTTAAAATCTATGGTTGTAGAATAATTGTCTTTAGCATTTAAGAAGAGTGCCATTTACTCGGTAGACCTTTGTGAATTATTTTGGATGACTAAACAGTCATCCAAGGCTAATAGATATTAGTCTCCTATTGAATAATCTGAAGATTCTGAACTACTTTGAAACTTCTGTGCCTTTTTTTATGGGATACTCTACTTGTAATATACTTAATTGCCTATGAAAGCACTAATTATAATTCATGGTATTAATGAAATGTAATTTCTATGACTCTGGAGACCTTTTGGGTGGAATTTCATTATTCTGATGCCCTCCCCATGTGTTACACAGTGTAACTCCTGCTTTCTATTGTAGTTGGTTATTTGCCATATTTATCTCATTTTAGGTGAATTACCTTGAAGACAAAATGTTTTCTGTAACAGAATTTTATGTGTTCTTTTATGGCTTAACCTCAATGTCACGTAATTGGTGGGCTTGCCATAAGTTTTTCTGAGTTAATATTGTTCTCCTTATTTCTTAACTTTGGGATACTCTGCTCTGTTCTTGAGACATTTTAAACTTATTTGATGCAGTGTCCAACCAAAGAAAATAATTGTCATTCTTATATTTATAGATGTTTAAATTTCCATCACTTCACCACATTTTCACACCCCATTACCAGTAATAATCATGGTTCATATCATTCCTCTTTCTGTGTTCTTACTGCTTCATTCTTATGTCTGGTAGATGTTAAAATTCATATGACCTTCTGGATAGACATCTTTAGGTAATCTAATTGTTTTTGCTAAATAGAGGCATCAGACTTTCATGCTTCTTTCAAGTTGACTTAATAACTAGTACGGTACTTCTGTTTCAGAACATTGTATTCATGTGAAGAAAAAAAAAAAGGTGTAGTTAGCACTCTGTTTCTGTGGGTTCCACATCTGTCCCTGGAGTCAGTCAACCTTAGGTAAAAGTTTCTTGGAGAAAATTGTACTAAACAAACACCTACAGACTTTTTTCTTCTCGTTATTACCTAAGTCATATAACAACTATTTATACAGCATTTACATTGAGTTAGATACTGTTAGTAAGATAGAAATACTAAAGATAGGATGTGGATAGGTTATGTACAAATGCTATGCCGTTTTTCAGAGTAGACTTGAACATCAGGATTTGGGGATGCTCAGAGAGTCCTGGAACCAATTCCCCACAGATAGTAAGGATGGCTGTATTTTGGAAAGGCCAGATTTAAGACAGTGAGGGAGGTGCTAGGTGCACTACTGGGTGGATAGGCAAGGCAAGTGTTTTTATCCTAATGAGTAGGGCTTGGGTTTGTGAGTTAGTGGGAATTGAGCCCATAGAAATGTTAGGGCAGTTGGAGGAAAACATGTTGGTTTTCATGGAGCAGGTAACACTTAAAGGGACTAGTTTAAATCCTAATGTCAAAATATGGCAAGAAATTCCTCCTTCAAATCCTTGTCACTCACTGAAATGAAAACTCTTGTCATGAAACAGCAGTCATTTCAGGGTGTCTTCCTGAAGATGATAAAGAGCTTTCAGAAGATAGGTATAAGGAATTTGAAATGATATTTTCTCCATCTTGTGAAACCACAAGAAATTCTTTAGGCTTTGATGTACTCACTCATGGAATAATTTTAGGACCAGAAGATCTGAGTTACCAAATAGTTCTAGAGAAAGCAGCTTAATAATTTCAATAGAAAATCTGATAGATTAAGAAATACTTAGAATTCTGTTTCTCATGAGAAAATATATTAAAGGATCTGTATTTGGTATCTCAGTAGTGATTAGTTTACCCTAATATGAATAGTTGTCCAAAATAGAACAAATAAAGTTGACCGCAAATCCTGATGTAATTTTTTTTTTTTTTTTTTTGCTGAGGATTAAACCCCAGGGTCTTGAGCTACATCCCCTTTTAAAAATCTATATTTTGACATGTTGAGATCTTCTGTGGTACAAGTTGATGAGAAGGGTGAAAAGGTTAGATCAAGTCATAAATGTTGTTTTGTGATTCTCAGAGATCTTTCTGAAATAATACATCAATAGAGGAAGTAAAAGCTTTGTTCAAAAATAAAAACTGCCCCAAAGTGATAAGCTGTGAGCTTGTATACAGTAGCAACTGGTATATCATTTTCTAGTGAGACGCAGATGTATAACACACTTATTTATTTGTAGCAGGTTTTAAAATATGTAAAATAAGTTAAAACACTTCAAGGCAAGCCAGTCATGGCAAGGTTAAAAATTTTCGATGCATTTTTATAAGAATGATTATTGATTTACAGTTTCTACTATGTGTAGTCAGCCCATTCACATTAAATCACAATATGCCTTTAACTGTCCTCACCAGCAGTACTCGGGCTATAGTATTGTACTTCTGTTTTGGTTTCCAGGTCTTGCCTTACTTTGAAGTATCACTGGCACCCTTTCCTAATGGTAGTTTTGTGAATGGTTCTAATTCACCGTGATCTCATAAAATAAATGCTGCTGCTATGAATATGGGTCAATCATTCCAAAAAATCATGTGAAGCCTAATTTTAGGCCATCCAGTGTTAGAGACCAATCAACAAAGGGCTCTGTGTTATTGGGGGATGTACCATTGAACAGATCTAGTTCAAGAAACTTTCCACTTGAATAGCATAACCCTATAGTAACAGGGCATCAGGAGTAAACTTATCTTCTGTGACAGTTCAACTGGACTGTCAAATTTGAATAGCTTGAGAGCTGCCCAGGGGATTAATAAGCCACATGTGTGGGTGGGTCATGGAGGTGTAACCTTTGGTAATATATATGGTAGCTGGCTCCTTCCTCTTTGGCATTCTTCCTCTTCTCTGTTTCCTGGCTAACTAGAAGGTGAGCAACATTCCTCTGCCAAAGTACCCCCTATCAGAGACCCCTGTAGTCAGGTTCCATTATCTACCTGCCCAGTATACAACACAGGCCTAGAAGAATACACTAAAAGACAGAACTAAGAGAGAGAAAGCGAGGTGCCAGGACGACCAATGTTGATGCAACTGACAAGGGCACTCCATAGTACCAGGCACTGACTTTTATTAGCACTAGGTTGGGGTAAAGGTGACTTGTGCTTTCTATGGAAATTAATGTAAACAAGGCTCATAAAGGACAAGACAAAGCATTGTCAAATTTGCAACAGAATAAAATATATAGAACATGTATATGTAATTGGATCATTGTCCTTCTAGTATGAAGGTTTTAGTTGTAGAAACAGAATTTTGGTGCGAGTTACTCTGACCTTGGCATGTAGACTTCAGCCAGACTCACTTCTATACACAAGCCAATTGTGGGATTTGTTCTTCACAGCCTGCTTTTGGGTGTAATCAATATTACTGTACTCTGCGTCTCCCTTTTCTCTGTTTGAAAATAGCAGTTGCATCAGGTCTGGTGATCTTTGCAGGCCCCAGGACTGTAGCAGATGAGGGGAGTCACTCACATGTAGCCTTCGTATGGTTTTTAGCGGGGGAGTCACATCATGTTGTTTGTAGTGAATCCATCATAGTCCATGGTGGTAATTCTGGGATGATGGCCATGGCATCTTTGTATTTTCTGTTGAAAAATAAGCATACCCTGGCCCCTATGTTATTAATTATATTGAGCCATTTACCTGTTAGTTAGGACTCACTTTGACAACACTGGTGTCTAGGACATGTCTGTAGATCTTTCTTTGCTTATATTTATTTTCCGTAAGTAAATCTAAAAAAATTCAAAAATGAAAAATTCAAAATGAAAGTAACAAGGTCTAATTGAGCTTCTGGAGGTAGCTGTACCACCCCTTTTTTGTTTATGTAATAGTGTCTTTAGGAAAAGGTGAAAACACTCAACAATGGTTTGTCTAATGGTTTCACCTAACATTATGATCTCAAGGTGCATCCATTTTCCTACACATGACTCAAGTTTATCCTCAAGTTTATAGCAGAATAGTACTCCACTGTGTATATTTACTACTTTTTCTTTATCCATTCTTCTGTTGATGAATATATAGGCCACTTTCAATATATAGCTATATTTTCAATATATAGCTATATAGCTGCTGTAAACATGGGTGTGCATGTATTATTGTAATATGTTGTCTTTAGCTCTTTGGGAAAATACCTAGAAGGAGAAAAACTGGGTCTAATGGAATTTCTAGCTTTAAATTTTTTTAGTAATCTCCATACTGATTTCCATAGTGAACATACTAGCTTACATTCCTACCAATAAGGAGAAGGTTTCCTTTTTCTTTGCATCCTTGCCAGTATTAGTTATTATTTAGGTTCTTAATGATAGGTAATCTTTCTGGATAAAGATGGAATCTGTGTTACTGGAATTTGCATTTTTTTTAGTGGCCAGTGATGTTGAACATTTTTTCAGGTATTTATTGGCCATTTTTATTTCTTTAAAGAAGTGTTTATTCATTTTACTTGTCCATTTTTTTTACTGGGGCTTTGATTTTTCAGGGGGATCTAATGTATTGAGTTCTTTATATATTCTAAATACTAGTCCTCTGAAGAATAGCAGGCAAAATTTTCCCCATTCTATAGGTTGTCTCTGTTGGTTGTTTCTATTGCTGTGCAAACGATTTTGAATTTGGTGTGATCCCATTTGTTGATTCTTGGTGCTGTTTCTTGGGCCATTAGAGATTTTGTTCAGAAACTCTTTATATATGCATATGTAGATCTTCCAACAGATTAAATGTTTCTGTTTTAATATTTAGATCTTTGATCCATTTTGAGTTTAGTTTAGTAATGCATCTTATGCATGTGGATATACAATTTTCCCAGCATCATTTGCTGAAGAGTTTTTCTTTCTACCAGTGTATGTTTTTGGTCCCTTTGTCAAAGATGAAATACCTGTTTCCTCCTCTGAAGTCGTGTGTGTTGGATATTTGTCCCAACATCAGAAACCTTTTAAAGGAACTCTTACTTTATAGATGGAACAGAATGGGTTCTATGGTAGGAGCAAAAAAACTGTTTTCAGGGATTGAAGATGATAAGATGAAAGGATCCTTCAACAGGTTAAACAAAATTTAACACCAATATTTGACTTATTAGCTTCAATTTTTCTTCCTTTACTTGGAAATTCATTAAGAATACAAGGGCAACTGGGCATGGTGGTAGATGCCTGAAATTCTTGCACTTTGGGAGGCTGAGACTGGAGGTTTGTGTTCAAGTTCAGCCTGGGTAATTTAGTGACTTAGTGAGACCCTGTCTCAATAAAAAGAATTAAAAAAAAAACAAAACAAAGAATGCCAGGGCAACTACTTTTGAAAAATAGAATATCTGATGTCAGAAGAGTAATGAAGGCATGAGAATTACTTTTCCAGTGCCTGAGGAGGATGAGCACACAGACCGTACTTCTGCCCAACAACTGTGAATACATTTTCCAAGTGTGGTAAGGTTTCTGCAGGAAGTATAACTCAGCAAGAAAAAGATCTGATAGAGAACTCTGCTCTTCCCTGTTCCCAGGGATGTTTATAATCAGATGGCTCTTCAGCTTCTTCTGAACCAAGTGCTACAAAGCCATCACGGGTAAAATTCCACTATACCATGTAACACATTTGCTCCCTAGCCCTACAACAACCCTGACAATTCCATGATGCTGAAGTACAGCAGAATCCCCTAAAGGGGCAGCTTCAGTTCTTGGGCAGAGAACTTCACTTCTGTGTAGTGCCTCTCACCAAAAATGAAGAGAACGGAGCTCCTGAGAAACCCAGATTATTCTGGCTTTCAAGTTGTTGCCAGTCCCAAGGGAGCAGTCAGAAAAATGATGGTGCCAGTTTAGCCATAGGGCTATGCCCCAGGGAGTGATTCAACCTAATGGCAAAGAACAATATGTGCCACCCAGATCACCCAAGTAAAAACAAACAAAAACCCCATTCAGAAACGTTCTCTCTTCCTCTTAAACTTGGACTGTTTTGGGGAGGAGGAGTTGTCTGGTAAGAATGCTGAAAGAATGCCCTTATATCACTGTGGATTTCAATATAGTTAGTAGTAGGGTCTTACAATTCATCCAAAGTGATTTTTAAATGCTGGAGGGTTTGGGGAGTAAGTGAGAGGGAAGCAGGAGAAGAGAGCACATGCACAATATATAAAAGTATAATTTGCAGAGTTTTTTAAATCCTGTAATCAATTTTGAGGATTCGCATTTAATTTGGGAGGAGAAACAAAACAATATACATCCTTCAGGATGGGACATTAGGGTGAGAATAAACATTTTTTGAAGAAACATTTCTTTAAATATTGGGCTTATGTTTTAAGATCTAAAGTTTAGTTTGGAGAATGCCATCTCTGACTATATGTTGCAGAGTATACGTGCTTGGGAGGTCTCTTGTAGGTGTGAGAGTGTACAAGAATGACTTCAGCCAAATCTGTTGTCCTGTTAGTGATCTAAAAACTGAATTCAGGGCCAGGGATTTAGCTCAGTGCTTCTGCCACCTGCCTTGCAAGCAGAAGGACCCGAGTTCAATCCCTGGTACCAAAACAACAACAAAAACAAACAAAATAAAAACTGAGTGCCATACTTGAGTTTTTTTTTTCTAGTTTGAAATTGAATCTTTTTTTTTTTTTTTTTTTGGACCTTACAAATATTTTATCTAATAAGCTATTATGCTCTGGTTATATTGGCAGTTGTGACTAACAATCAATTTGATACTCAGGAAAAGATGAGATTATTTTAAAAAATTAAAATTTGATCTTAAATCTGATTGGATAGGTTAAATGGATTTCAGAGGTTTATACTATAGTATTGTGATTCTTCCCCCTAAAAATGTGAAACTTTTTTTAGTTCATTTGTTACTTTGTGTGTGTGTTTTTTTTACTGTAATCAATACCTATGGAAATGTTTCTGACTGATTTGCCTAGGGTGGTCAGATCATAACTGTTCTGAATTTCAGAATTAAATATAGCAGTATTTTATTCTTCTGTTCAAATACTTACAACTTTAGGTATCAGAATAGTAGGGCCACCTGATCAACCCTTCAATAATTTATTTGTGCTAAAAATGAAACAATGTAGCTGCCTTTTTGTAAGTTTAAATCATATGCAAGTAAAGAAAAAGTTTTAAAAGATTTGGGGTAACTTTTTTCCATTTACAATGCATCTGTCACTGGCGAGCACCATTGTGACATAGAGTGTAAATATCTTAGTAACATATTAAAATGTAAATGGAGCCGGGATGTAGCTCAGTAGTACTGTGCCTGCCTCACAAGTGCAAGGTCCTGAGTTCGATCCCTGGAACAACCACAACAATAGCAACAACAAAATAAATGGAGTTTAATATTACATTACTGTGAAACTCATCTTGATTTCAACTCTAGGTCAGTCTTTGGAGATTTATAGCAGTGGGTAACTATTAAGAATTTTGAAAAAAATACATATTTTTGTACAAACCGGAATTATTATTTCTTTGTAACTGATTCAACTTGCCAATTTCTTCTGATTTAGTGGAGTGATAATATGGTATATTTACACTGTTCAGAACTATTTCTGCACACCAGTTGTAAATCATCTACTAGATTAAAATAAAAAACCTGTGCTAAATTTGGGGGGACTTTAGGTTCTTTTTAAAAAACATATTACTAATTATTGACTACATCTACAATATGATAAAAGCACTTTTTTGGGTTTACTTACATAATACTTCAGTTGGTAGAACTGATTAACATTTAAAATGTTAGTATCCCATAAGTGTATTGGATCTAAGAAACATTTGTAAAAATCACTTGGTAAGGATTATAAACTTAATTACTATACTTAACAGGGAACACTTGTATGCTTGTATAACTTATTGTTAACCCACTGACTTCTAAAAATATAAAGATTCTGTTTTATTTTGTTTGTGTGCTGGGAATCAAACCCAGTGCCTTAACCCCAGATAGGCAAAGGCTCTTTTACTGAGCTGTACCCCCAGGCACTAAAAGTTCTCACTGACACATGAGAAAGTAATTTTCTTTTTGAAGAAAGAAAATCTATTCTTGCTTTTCTCCCAGATGTTACTGAAAGTAGAAATACAAAGTTTTTAACATCTTCGAAAATGCACGGTTTTTAATTTAATTTGCCTAATCTCATTTGATGGTATGAAATATATGGAGTGTATGTGTGTGTATTTTCATAGTATGTAGTTAGTTTTTATTTTTTGTAGTGGGTTTTAGCTTTGTAGCTAAATGATGCCTGTGAGTTATGGGAAGCTTGGCTTCATTGCCCCATTGTGCCAACTGAAAAGGGTGTATATTCCAGTTTAACTGTGTATATGTTGTTGAGGTAGAGGAATTTAAATATCAAAATTTTCTCTTCACCCTTCTGGCTTAGCATTTCTTTGGACTGATAAAGGCTGCAAGTTGATATAAATGGTATTAAGTGTAAAAAATAAAAAAGAAAAAGTTAACTTTAAAATTCTTTGAGAAACATCCATTAACAGATTTACTAAAATGAGCATGACATGAAGAAAATATTCTGCCCTTGCAAATGTAATTTCTAGGGAAAATAAGGAAATAATTTTCCTAGGAAATACATCCATTAGAATAACATTGCCTGTAACATTTGGGGTATTTAAATTGGGAATATTTGAATAGACTTTACTGATTATCACAGTGTTCAGAAAGTTTTGGATTTTGGGGCATTTTGGATTTTTGAAGTAGGGATTCTCCACCTGTGTAAGCATTTGCATGTATTTGCATGTCTGCATGTTTGTACATAAACTGTTGTTTCTTCTTGGTAAATACTATAGTGGGATTGCTGAGTTATATGGAAAGGGATTTAGCTTTGTAAGAAACTGCCAAAGTGTTTTCCAAAGTGGAGGTACCATTTTACATTCCCACTGCCATTATACAGAGTGCTAGAATACCACTGTATTCTAGTTGCCCTGTGTCCTTGCCAGTATTCAGTACAGTAATACCTTGGTTCACAAAAAATTTGGTTCATGAGCAGAAGTGTTCAGCAAAATTTTACTTCCGTTCTCCAACTCCACATCAGGTGACAAACACAACTGCAGCCATCTTCCCTGCTCTGATACGTGGTCTTGCCTTCCTCTAGGTGACACTGTGGTTGTAGACAGATCTGTGCACACTTGCTGTGAAGCTTTTTTGTGTACTTTTGAGCACAGCATGCTCCAGAGAAAGTGCAGAGCAAGCATGGTGGTTAAAAGAATGTACAGAGCAATAATAAAGGGAATGAGAAAGTGCAGAGCAAGCATGGTAAGAAGGAGGTTTTGAAGAAAATAACCATTAAATCGAAGAAGGAAATTGTAGAAAAGCATGAGTGTGGCAATCAGGTGACTGAGGTGGCCTTAGAGTACAAGATGGCAAAGTTTTCAGTCTTGACTATTTTGAAGAATAAAGGTGCCATCAAAGGAGCTGATGTGGCAAAACGAGTGACGATGTTAACCAGAGAGAGCACACAAGTGCTGGAAGAGATGGAAAAACTTTTGTAGTGTGGTTGAATGAGAAACAGCTGGCAGGTAAGTGTTAGTGAAGCTATGATCTGTGAAAAAGCCAGAAAATTGCATAGTGATTTTTTGCAAGACAGTCCCTCTACAAATACAACAAGTAATGAATTGAAAGCCAATAAAGGGTGGTTTGATAAATTCTGTAAGAGAAGTGGCATCCACAGTGTGATAAGACAGACTTTCAGTTCTGACAAGGCTGTTGCAAAAACCTACAAGAAAAACTCATGGAATTCATGAAAGCAGAAGGTTACATTGCTCAGTGAGTGTTCAGCTGTGATGAAATGAGGCTCTTCTGGAAGAACATGCAGAACAGAATGTATATCACACAGGAGGAAAAGGCACTGCCAGAGCACAGGCCTATGAAGGACAGATTGACCCTTTTGCTCTTTGTGAATGTAAGCACCGATCTGAGGATTAAAGCCACTATTGGTGTATCATTACCAGATCCCTCATGCAGCTAAGGAACAATGTGAAGAAGGCCAGGCTGCCTGTCATATGGAGGGCCAACGTGAAATCGTGGTCATAAGGCAAGTTTTCATGGAATGGCTGCATGAGGTATTCGTACCCACCCTTAAGAAATATATTTCTGACAACCAGCTTTCTTCTGATCGACAGTACCCTGGCACACCCTCCAGCCTTAGTGGATGATAAGGATGCTGAGTATGACTTTATAAAGGGCAAGCCAATGCCCCCTCCCCACCCAGTACCTCTTCAGCAGCCCATGGATCAGGAAGTAATCTGCAACTTCAAGAAGCTATACACAAAGGCACTCTTCACTGAGTGTTTTAATGTCACTGAAGAGACATCCTTGCCTCTGAGAGTTGGGAAGAAACATTTCAGTGTCTTCCATTGCATCAACTCATTGACCAAGCCTGGAAAAATGTCACATACCAGACCTTAAATTTAGCCTGGAGGGAACTGTGGCCAGAATGTGTCACTGAACGTGACCTTGAAGGGTCTGATGCACAAGTAGTGGAGGAGATTGTGTCCATGGGCATGAGTATGGGTCTAGACGTCGGTGGCACACATAAAGGAGCTTTTTGAGAACCATAAAGAGGAGCTGACAGCAGTAAAACTTGCTGAACTCAAGAGTGAGCAGCAGAAGGAGCTTAATGAGCATTCCACTGAGGAAGAGAAGACAGGAGGAGGTTAGCAGGGATGTGATAAAATTCACATTGGAAAAATGGAATGAGTGTCAAGATTTCTTTGAGAAGTACCATCTCAATATAAGTACAATGAACAGAGCATTGAATCTGTTGCATGATAACCTGGTCTCATTTCTGAGGTCTATGCAGCACAAGAAAAAGCACGTGACATTAGACAGATATTGTGTCAAAACTGACTCTATAGCTAAGAGACAACAAAGAGGAAACCCATGAAGATCTCCCCAGTGTCCTTATAGAGAGGGACTCTCTCTCCAATCAGTAACCTCCTCCCCACCCACCTTCCTGTCCTCCAAGCCAGCAGTTGCCTCAAGCAAGGTTAGCATTCTGTCTCTTCATACTGAACTGTACTTTGTTTCATATATTTGTGGTTAAAAAATACATTTCAGAACATTTCAGAATGAATTAACCTTATTTACATTGAACCTCACGGGGAAATTTGATTTGGTTCTTGTCTAGTTTAGTTTGTGACTAGAATCATGGAGAGAATTGAGTTTGTGAACTGATGCAAGTGAGTTTAAAAGCATTTAAAAAACATTCTAGACAGGTGTTACTGATATCTCATGGTCTTTGCATTTCTTTGAGGATTAATTATTTTAGCATTTTATTGTATGTTTATCTGCCATCAGTCAGTCAGGCTTTTTTTTTTCCTTTGTTTGGTTTTTAGTTTATTGAGACTAGGTCTGACTTTGTATCTGAGATTGGCCTGACATTGTTTCAGCCCCCCAAGTGCTGGGATTATACTATAAAATCAACATTTTTAGTTTCCACATAAAAGTGGTGTTTGTGGACTCATCTTTTAGTACCTGCCTTAATTTGCATTGCACATTGTCATCTAGTACCATCCATGTTGCTACAATGACCAGAGTTCATTCTTTTTATGGCTCAAGAGTATTTCATTGTTAGTACTGTGAATAGTCTGTTTTTCTATCCATTTTTTAAATCAGTGGACACCTGTGTTGATTCTGTGTCTAGCTATTGTAAATAGTGCTGTAATGAAAATAGGAGTGCAGATATCTCTTTGAATACTGATTCTTTACCTTTGCATATATATGCAAAGGATATCAAAGGATAATTCTATTTGTAGTTTTTTTGAGGCGCCTTCACGTGTTTTTCTTTTATAATGGCTGTACTAATTAATACATCACAGTATGCAGTTTCCTTTATTCTGCACCCAAGACAGCATTTTGTTGTTCTATATCTTTTTTTTCTTCAGTGAGCAAATATATCTTAATATAAAGGAATAAACTGCTAAGGTTAATTCCATCATTCTCTTTTCTTTCAAAAATTATTTTGCTTCTCATTCATACCATGAATTGTTTTACTTTTTTGAATTGTTTGCATCTCATTAAACTTACTTAAAATCATTACTTTTATTCTTTTTCAGACATTTTGTAAGTTTGCTTTACTTTGGAGCCTAATAGTAGAGAATTATTGTGCTCCCTGAGCAGTGTCATTTCTGTGTGTGTGTGTGTGTGTGTGTGTGTGTGTGTGTGTTGTGTTTCCTGGGTTCCTGTGCTGATGTCTGCATATCTAAGGCACTAGTCATTTCAAGCTTTATGGAACTTTACATTTTTTACAGACTGAACGTTTTTCCTTTGGATGGGTGCTAGGACATAGTGTGTTGCTTTAATGTAATATGTCAGCTCTCATTCTGAGTGGCTTCAAAAGTGTGTCCTCTGCATTTTCTTCAGCTGTAATTCTTATTAGCAGTGTCTGGTTGCACCGGTGGTATCGTCTGTGGTGTTTGTGATGAAGCTGCATGCTGCAGTTTTTCTGGTGGTAGACTACTTCCTGTATGGCTGTTGGGCCATGGCTCTATGGTGTACCCTTATGGTTTATAGGGCTGTCATCTATCTAGCTGGCTATCGTACTAGGCCTGCGTATGTGCTGGTGCTGCAGAGTAGATGGCATTATACAGCGGGCTTATCATGAGGAGAGGGGTGCTGTCTGGCTGTCTCTAGGGCTGGACTTGAGTGCACATGGTCAGTGTAGGCTGGATGACTTGTGATCAGCTCACCAAGTAGGAAGTGGCTGCCACCTCACTTGCTGCTTACTTGGGGGAGGGACATTGTCTGGAGTGCTGTTCAGTGGGGTAGGGTACTGATGACACTGCAAGCATACTGGCTGTGTGCTAAGTTCTCCATGCAGTTGAACTGTCAGGCTGCCCTCAGCTGTGTGTGGATACTGCATTCTGGTTGCCTGTGTGGAGGGCTTTAAAGGGCAGGACCACCGACTGACTGTTGGCTTAGTTGCATGTACCCTGGGGTGTGTTGGGCCAGTTGTCAGTACACTCGAAGACCAGCGTGCTTTAGATCCTCTGGGAAGATGGGCCCAATGCCTGGCTGGCTGGCCTGGCTGGCTGAGCTGTAGCACAGAGTGTGGGCGAACGTAGGCTGCCAAATGTCTGTTGGTTTTCTCTCTGTGCAGTTCTCTTCCCTGGGAGATGGGAAGCGAAAGTCTTGGCCTTTCTGGTGATCTTCAGCTCTGAGCAACTACTGTTATGGTGTTCTAACCACTTGTGTGAGCATGGAATGTTCGTAACACTCAGGTTGGCATGCATTTCATCAGTTTGTCTGGTTTCAAGATGGTACTGAGTCCCAGCACCTTACGTCACAGGGATCAAGGGAGTGTGCAGCATGGATTTCTACTTTGGAAATGGAGCCGGTGAGTTCCACACCATTCTCCAAACTACTTGGAGTCTTAGGGCTTTGTGGATGTCTCCTGTGTAGCTGTCTACAGAAGCAAGAGCAACTGTCAAGGATCTCTAGTTTACCTTCTTTTTATAGGGAACACTTCTTTGGTTTCAAGACAGTCTGGGTTAAAAAAGACAACATGGGAAAGGCTGGGCACCTTATCTTTGGATTTTCATCTCATCTCTACAAGGATCTTTCCACTTCCCTGCCACCTTCTAGCCTACTTCTTGTGTTATTCTCATTAGTCTTTGCTGTGTCCCTCTTTTGGGGGGGATAGAGTGAACAACATCTGTCTGTATTTTTCCTTATTGCTGTCAGTTTTTTTTTACTTTATATGTTTCCAGGTAGTTGTTGTGACCGTTATTTTTTCTACCTTTTTCTTCTTTCTCTCAGATTTTTATCTTGTGAAATGTAATGTTATCACACTCTAATTTTCTTAAACTCAACTGATAATTTACGAAGACACTCCCAATCTGTCAGTACCTTGCCTCTTGTGCTTTTTTGTGCTATAAGCCTTTTCTGTTTTTGTTGAGAGAGCTTCTGGTATCTCTTTCCAGGCTCTATTCCCACTGGTAGATAGAGCTAAGAACATACTGCTGCTTTCTCCTGCAGCTGCTTATCAGAGCCTTTCCTAGATGCTCCCTTGCAGTTTGGAACCTCCCCATGCCACTAAATCGGTTTCTTTCATTCTGTCTTTTAGAGTGGTGTAGGGCTCATAACTCCTAGGATATTTAAGTCAGAAGGTTAAAATTCTTGAAAGGATCAAGGGTTTTCAGTTGACTTAATAATTTAAATAAAATTCTATATATTAGACAACTATTAATGTGATTCCTTAATTCTAAGTAATGGGCTTTTAATGAACTTATCAAAGGTTATTTTCTCTATAAGTTAGAAAACATCTGTAGCATCTGTTATAATGTTCTCTCTTTCATTCCTGGTATCGTTATTTTATATTTTCTCATTTTGTTTCTGTGACTATTACTGGAATTTGTTCAGAGAAACAGTTGTTGCTTTTATTGTTTTGTTTTTGTTTTTGTTTCTGTTTTTCCATTTCACTGATATTGGCTCTTTATTTTCTTCATTTTCCTTAATTTGGATTTAATTTGCTGTGTCTTTCTGATTTCTAAAAATAGAAACATTGATTTTAGAGCTTTTGGATTATTGTGCCTTGGTAATGTTATATATTTTCTTTAAAACATTTCTTATGCTGCATTTTCCAAATTGTCATGTATTTTTGCTGTAGTTTTGTTTCCTAAGGATCAGATTCCAAGATAGGGTTAAATGTGGAAGAAATGTTTCATGAAAAATAATGTGTGATAAAATAAGGAGGAAAAATCAGTCTGTGATGTAGGTTTATTGCCAAATAAGAAACAAGGAATGTTGGATAGAAATGTCTCAGACTCTAGTATATTTCTAAGAAAGTTTGGCAAAGTGATTTGAGAGTATTTGCATGAAAGTTTCCTGGCAGAGAAATCCACATCACCTAAGTACATAACTGCATTAATTTTCCTGCTTCAGCCATTGGCTGGGAGCAGTTTGTTGGAGTCATGATCTTGGCACAAATGTGAGATGGATTCCAAAGTGCAGCAGCTTGAGTACTCGGTTCATTACTCTTCTGCAGTTAGTTGGAGAGGTGAGTTGTGCATTCATATAGCTGTTTTAGTTGTGCTTTATTTAATTTTCATTTAGTTCAAATATTACCTAATTTTGGTTTTCATTTCTTGACCCATGGGTTATTTATTGTTTACAAGTTTTCAAATCCAAATATACCGTTGTCGTTATGTTATCACATATAAGACCATATATGATTTCAAACATTTTTAATTTATTGAGATTTTTGTTTTGCAGAGTATCTTGAAATTTTTAATGAACTTGATTATTCTGTAAATGTTTATTAGATCAGCTTATTTGATGCTATTAGATGTTCTGTTTCCTTACTAAGTTTTTTTGTTAGTTACTGAGAGAAAAATGTTGAAATATTACTTTATATTTGTGTACTTTTTCAATTTAATCGATATGTGGTAAATATTTTCAAGCTCCAGTCTTTCTTTCTCGATTGCTGTTTTTGTCATAGATATTTTATAAGTTCAACCACACAGCTTCACATTTTTTCTAGTTTTTTTTAAAAAGTAGGATAAGAGAAGTCAAGAGAAAGATATTTTCATCCAGTGTTTTATGTTCATTGATGTAATTATCATTTTAGTATCATTTCTTCGTAAGAATTTGAGTTATTTTCTTTTATTGTTTCAACCTGAAGGATTTCTTTAGTACTTTTAAAGATTTTCCAGATCTTTGTTATTTTCATTTTGCCTCAGGTTTGAAAAGTAATTTAGCTCAGTAAGGAACTCTTGCTTGTGTAATTTTCTCATCCCTTTTGGGGATTAATAAACATGTAATTTTAGATCTTCATGTGTAAAAATAACTATAGCCTAAATTCTGTGATTACCTTTTCCTCAAACTTCCATAACTATGTAATTCAGTGTGATACCTTGCTGAGAAGGAATTAAACAGCTTTACTAGTGAGTAAGGGTAATATTTTATTTCATTTTGTGGTACTTTGTATTGCTGCTTTAATTTTGATTTTTCCTGCCTCATGGGGTTTCATACACATGTACTTATTCCAGTTTTTTATGTGTCAGATAAAAACACATGTATTAAAGTAAGGCTTATAGTAATCAAAGGTATTAACTTTTCTTGGGAACTATATGATCCTACCATTTTCTTTTTGATGAATACTGAATGATAATCTTTGGGACTGGGTAAAAGATACTATTGTATATTTAGCATTTGCATTAAGACACATATTAGTCTCTTTAGGAGTTCATGCTGATAAATATTTAACTGAACTATGTCATTGCTCATCAGTATTTATAAGTACAGTCTCCAGGTGGATATTTAATTTTGCTGACGTATTTTATTAGAAATGTTACTGTGAGCAACAGGCAGGAAGTGAAAAAAGCGCAACAAGAGAGAGACAGATGAGAAATAAGAAATTTCTTAAGCATTGTTTCTTTTCGATAGCTGTCTTGTTAAACACATGGAAATACTTTACACATTTGAAATTTATTGACTTTTTACATGCTATTTTGGAGAAATACCAAATCATTTATGTAATATAAATATAATTAGATTATTTTATTAGAACTCATTTCTGTGGCTTACTTTTTCATATAATAAGTAATAGTTCCTTTTTTCCAATGATATTTTGATATTTTGGAGTCTCATCATAAACATACATTTAAATTCAGAAGTACAACTAATGCAAATAAGTGACATTTGTTCAAGACTTCCTGAGTATTCATATTCTTACTGAGTTACAGTCTGCTGTAAAAATGAATGTTATTTAATGCTATTAAAAGTAATGGACTTTTTAGTATACACCTACAGTTAATATAGTGACATATTTTTAATTCCATGTGGGCCTAGATTTGTAATATGTATATAATTATATTGATCAGATCTTAAGACTGAAGAGCATTTTATAGTATCGAGTACATTTTCATGTAAATATGTAGCATGGGTATCAATCCTTCTCCCTCCTCTTCTACTGAAATGTTCACTGAGCACAAGAAAACAGTATAAGCCAAGTTCAAGCCTTTAGATTCTTATTTTTCATTTGTACTAGTGTATTTCTTGAGTAAAACATGCAAAAACTATTTTATCTTTGGTAGGAGCTCCTACATTTCCATTGTATATATTACACTTAATTTTTTGAGTAAGCGTTGTTTTTGGCATTGATATGGTTCTGTAGAACAGTTTTTTTTAATTTCTAAAATATTAATTTTTGAGTTTGTGACATTTGGTCCATAAATGTAATTGCCTCTTTATAGTACAAGGCCTCTTACCCTGGAAATTGGTAAGTGATGCCATATACTATTTCATTCCTGTTACCAGTCTGGCAAAATTCTGCTGCTTTGTCAAAGGCAATCAAGCTATACATATATAATAATGATATGCTCTTTTCCAGTTGGAGCCTTTGAAGTGAAGATAGGAACTAATGGAGAATATTTGTAGCCTTCTTTGATTCAGTTTACTGAAAAAAGCAAGACATTCTTTGTCTCTTATAGAAAATAACAATGGATAAGGGGAATCAGTGACTGACGTGTCTAATGTCGTCCTGTTAAGGTGTGTTAAACTTGGGCAAATAAACTTATTCTGCGGTTCTCAACCCCTTTGGCAGTATGGTTTCATGGAAGACAATTTTCCCACAGATAGGTGGGAGGGGGGAAGAGATTTTAGGATGATTCAAATGCATTACATTATTGTGCTCTTTATTTCTATTCTTACATTATAATACAATGAAATCTATAATTCATCATAATGTAAAAATCACTTGGAGCTGTGAGATGTTTCCTTTAACTAGATGGTCCCATCTGAGGGTGATGGGAGACATTAAAACCCAAAACATGTTGCTTGTGTTCATTCTACCCTATAATCTCATTTTGGTTGCTATCACTGCAGAAAACCCCATTTCATAAAAATACGCATGTACCCTTGTTTATAGCAGCACAATTCACAATAGCTAAACCTTGGAAACATCCTATATGTCCCATCAACAGATGAACAGGTAAAGAGAATGTGGTATTTATACACAATGGAGTGTTACTCTGCCATAAAAAGTATAAGCTTAAGTCATTTAAAGGAAAATGGTTGCACTTGGAGACCATAATGTTAAGTGGAGTAAATTAGACACACAAGTTTAAATATCACATGGTTTCTCTTGTATGAGCAACCCAAAATATAAATAAAGAGCAAAATAAAACACAGGTAATAAGAAATAGTATCTTTTGCATATGGGAAGGGTACCAACAGATGGAGGGAGCAGGGAGGAAGGAGAGGAAATAAGATTTTTTTAAAAAGAATTAAGATGTGTCATATACATGTGCCAACTTCCATCTGTAAATGCTGTAATGATATATTGGCTTCTTCCTTTCCTATACATATGCTTTTATTTCCTTCTCTTTCTCTATTGCTGTAGCTAATGTTTTGAGAACTATTTGAACAGTAGTGGTGATAATGGACATCTTTGTCTTGTTCCTGAATTTAGAGGGAAAACTTTCAACTTCTTTCCACTTAATATGATATGATGTTGGCCATTAGATTGTCATAAATGCCTTTATCAGATTGAGATTGAGGACCTTTTATTCTCATTTTCTTCAGGATTTTCACCATGAATGGAGGTTGGATTTTGTCAAAGGCCTTACTACATCAATTGAGATGATCATGTCATTTTTGTCCTTGCTTATGTTTTTTTTTTTTTTTGGTACCGGGGATTGAACTTGAGTCCTTGCGCTTGCGAGGCAGGCCACCGAACCACTGAGCTAAATACCCGGCCCATGTCCTTGCTTATGTTAATGTGATGTATTATATCTTATTTGAGTATGTGGACTCATCCCTGCATCCACAGGATAAATTCTGCTTGGTATGATGTGTGATATATATTTTTTTAATGATGTGTTGCATCCTGTATGCCAGTATCTTTTTGAGGATTTTTACATCTATGCTCATGAACGAGATTAGCCTGTAGTTTTCTTTTTTGGTTGGGCCTTTTCAGGTTTTTG
This sequence comes from Fukomys damarensis, assembly GCF_012274545.1. Taxonomy (NCBI): domain Eukaryota; kingdom Metazoa; phylum Chordata; class Mammalia; order Rodentia; family Bathyergidae; genus Fukomys; species Fukomys damarensis. Next base: position 4,978,785 of record NW_022900933.1, read on the forward strand.
AATCAGGATAACACTACCTTCCAGGATGACTTTGGGAATACTACTTCTCTTTTAGTTTCCTTAAAGAGTTTGAGGAGTATTGACATTAAATCTTCGTTAAAGTTCTTATAGAATTCAGCAGTGAATTCATTGAGTCCTGGACTTTCCTAGGAAGGTGTTTTATTTTATTTAGTTTTTAAAATAAAATTTTATTTGATTTTATTCGCCCAGTCCCTTCCTATCCCTATGTACAAAAGCTTTATTTCCATTTTTTCCTTCTATTTTCACTTTTTCCTTGTCCTTTCCTTCCTTTCTACTTTCCTTGTTTCCTTTCCCATTTAAACACTTTCTTCCCATTTCCCAACATCCATTGTATATTTCAGTCCTTATGTTCACTTTTACTTTCTCACATTTTAAAAAGTCAATGTCATTGCCTATGTTTGGATTTTTCGGGATTTGTATATAGATATGTATTTTGTTGTTCAGTTTTGGTAATTTATGTGTATCTAGGACTCTATCAATTTCTTCTCAATTCTCCAATTTCTTAGTGTACAGGTTCTCAGAATAGTTACTAATAATCTAGATTTCAGCATTGTCATCTGTGAGTTCACTTTTTCCATTTCTAATTGCACTGATTTGAGTCTTTCCTTTTTTGGTTAAGATTGGCTAGGGATTTGTCTGTTTTGTTCACTCTTTCAAAGAACCAGCTCTTAGATTCATCAATTCTTTGTACTTTTTTAAACCTCAACTGCATTAATTTTGCTCAGAACTTCATAATGTATTCCCTTGCACTAGCTTTGAATTTGGATTGTTCTTGTTTTTCTAGGACATTGAGGTATACCATTATTTTATTTATTTGATCTTCCATAAGGTTGTCATAGAATCTGGCAGTAAATCTATCAAGACCTGGGCTTTTCTTGGTTGGTAGTTTATTGTATTACTCCTTTAATCTTATTGCTTGATATCAGATTATTAGGGTTTTTATACCTTGTTGGTTCAGAGTTTTATATTTTGTTGGTAGTTGTTATGTTTCTAGGAACCCATCCCTTCTGCATTCTCCATTTTATTAGACTATAGGTTCTTACAGTAGTTACTAATAATCTGGATTTTGGCAGTCTGATGTGATTTCATCCTTTTCATTTTTATTTGCATTGGTTTAGATCTATTTTGGGTAAGATTGGTTAGGAGTTTGTCTATTTTGTTCATTGCTTCAAAGAACCAGCTCTTCATTGATTCTTTGTATATTTTTTAGTCAGTTTCATTAATATCTCCTCTTATCTTTATAATTTCCTTCCTCATACCAGTTTTGGATTCGGATTTTTCTTGTTTTTTAGGACCTTGAGGTACATCATTTGAGTATTTTTTTAGACTCTTTTTCTGATGTGGTCATTCACAGTTATAAACTTATTTTTAGGAGTGTTTTTACTGTGTACTGTAGGTTCTGGTGTATTGGACTGGCATTATCATTTGACCCTTGGAACTTTCTAAAGTTTTCCTTGATTTCTTTTGTCACCCTTGATTATTCAAGAGAATGTTGTTTAATTTCCATGTCCTCTCCACCCCCAGGAATTGCAGGCAAGGTGCCACTGAACTACATCCCTGGCCCTATTTCTGTGTTTTCTTATGCCATTGATTTCTAGTTTCATTGCACTGTGATATGATAACATGCATGGGGTAATTTTGATTCTTTCGCATTTACTTGAGCGTGCTTTATGGACTAGCATCTGATCTATTTTTGGTAAAGTCCTATGTGCTTCTAAGAAGAATGTTTACTTTTGTTGGGTGAAACTCTTTGTAAATATCTATTAGATCCATTTGTTTGAAAGTTTGGGTCAACTCCCACAGCTGTGTTGATTTTGTTGTTGTTGTATAATTGATCTATTTGTAACAGTGGGGTGTTGAGTTCCCCCATTACAATTGTATTGGTGTCTATGTGATTTATTTTTATGTTACTAGTTTTTTTATGAAATTGATTGTGCTGGTTTTGGAGGCATATATGTGGATAATTATTTCTCTTCCTATTGAATTGTTCCCTTAACCAAGACATAGTGACCTTTGCCATTTGTGATGTTTTGGCTTGAAGTCCACTCTGTCTGAAATCAGTATAGATACTCCTGCTTTTTCATGGGTTACTATTATATGGCATATTGTTTTCCATCCTTTGATTTTTAGTCAGTATATTTCCTTTTGGATGAAATGGTTTTCTTATATATTGCACATCACTGGACTCCGTTTCTTGATCCATTCTGCCAATCTGTGTCTTCTGATTGGACAAATGATATCTTTCACATTGACAATTATTACTGAAAGTTATCGACTTATTCCTGGTCATTAGTTTCCTGTTGCTGATTTCCCCTTCCTCCCACACTTCTGTTGAATTGCTCACCCTGGCTGGTGTATTCATTCCATTAGACTTTTTGGCATTATTGACTTCATTATCTCTTTCTTGATTATCCTTGATAATTTTTTTGAAGTACTAATTTGGTGATACTGAATTTTTGTGGTGCTCTTTGTCACGGAAAGACCTTATTTCTCCAGCAATTTTGAAAGAAAATTTTACAGGATATATAAGTCTGGGTTGGAAGTTATTTTTTTTGGGCTTGAAACACTTTAAGCTCTCCTTATTGTTGTCACAAAGATAACCTGAGTATTAGATTAGCATACAGAGAAAACCTATCAACAGCAACAACTTTAGAACCCAGGCAATATCAAATAAATCAATAACAGAGTAGCTTTAACTTTTCTGTCCCTTCCCTCCCAATTCCCAACATTCTACTTTGTGAAACAAATTAAGTGCATGAACTGAGGTATCACTGTATTGCTCTGGCCATCGCTTTAAATTGCTAGGAGCAGAAAACAAGAATGCAAAGTAAATCAAAGCCTTGGATTAACTCATATTTGTGGCAACAATCTGATATTTCTTGATTGAAATACTATAAAGAAGCTGCCTATTTTTGTATCTGTACTTTCCTGAATTTCATTATCTGTAGACACTAAATAATCCAGAGTTTTTGTAAACTTCCTGATCCTTATTATGCAATTCCTAGTGTTTCACTAGCAGTCTTTGAGTACAGCTCAAAGTGAGATTGCAGTGTTTTTAAAATGCTATTGGAAAGCTCTGAATTAAAATTAAACATTGAAATAAAAAGAAAATGCAAAACAGTACAAAAATAAAGTTTCCAAAATATTTTGAAAAGACTCATAAGAGTGCTATAGGAAGAATTTTTTAAAACTTATTTTCTTATAAATATAAATCCCTGAAGACAGGTTTTTATAATTAACACAATAAGGCAGGTAACTATCCTAAGGTCTAAAACTATTAAAGTTGTTTTAATAACTATTAAAAGACTGATTTTTATAACTTTAAGTACATATGCTCCATGCTTAGCTTTTTCCTATTGTAAACTGAATCTTAATATGCCATATAATTGGTGACAAATAAGAAATTCTTTGTGTAATTAAGAGAAGATCTGTTTATTTAAGAGCTCTCAAAGGTTGTAAAAGATTATACTTGGCTATATGTGAAGGATAAATGTTGTGAAATAATGCCCCTTAGTTCCCCTTTTATAATAAATCTCAGCTGTGTGTTTAGCACAAGGGCTCACTGCCAAAAAGAACAGGTTCAACTTGTCTGTGAGGATTTGCACCATGGTAAAGTGCACAACTGCTCTTGTAGAGGTCATTGTGGAGGTCAAATTGAATGAAAGCAACTTTTAAAAAAATGATGGAACATAGTGTTACTTGAGATTTAAGAATCAGTGTTAATTTAAAACACTGAAAGAATGGAAAATCGTTAAAAGAACCTTAAATACATTTTCACTTTCTATGTGTATACTCAAGTGGATTTAATTTTTTGGCACTTTGTGCCAAAGCAGTTTCATAAATCTTCAAAATAATTTTTATCATACTTGCACAGACTCAGAAACATTGATGATTTTCATGTTTGTTAGATTGTGAGAGTGTTCCAGTGTTCAGGCAGTGAAGGTAGGATATCATGGTGGTAGAACAAAGTATACAGGATGTGTGTGAGTTGGGGTGGGCTGTGGGAGTCCCAGGGAGTTCTAATGGAAGGGCTCTGAAATGTGTGTGCTCTGAAGAGTGCCTTCTCGAGTCACATATCCTCCAAGCTTATGTTTGGAGGGATCAAATTTAACAACTGTAACAAAGAAAATGCCATTTTGTATTTGTATAGTGTGACATTTTCCCCCCAGTTTCTCAGGAGTGTTTTCATATATCTCTAGTAAACAGAGATAACTCAGAAATAGCCTGTTAGGGACTATATGACTCATGACTCTAAGCAACAAAAGCTTTGAACAGAAAATGATAGAACTGAGTAATTAAGTAGATGAAGTACTTAGTAGATGGAGTTATGTTTATTTGGAGTTGCATTTGACTACTCTTTTTCTTCTTTTGGTGATTGTTTTTTTAAAATGGTGATCATAGTAAAATGACAGGCAGAAATTGGTTTCAGTATAGAGACTAATTAGTAATCTTTAGAATGTGCTTCAGCAAATGCAGCTGATTGACAGAAGCACCTGGCTCAGCAACTGGTAGAATGCTGGTATCCCCATTAAGCCTGTAATTTCCAGAGGGCTTCAAAGCTGTGTTCATTAGACTCTCCAAAACTACTTACTTTTTTTGGCCTTTAAAATATTATTTTGCTAAATGTACCTGTCTGTATTTATGAAAGGAACAGTATAAAATTAGTATTTTCTTAAATTTTAAAAAACTAAAAGAAATGATTTATAGTCTGTATCCTCTTGTATTTGTGAGATTACTACTTATGCTCAGTGTTCACATACATATGTTCCTGGATGAAATATTTACAAATTATTGTGATTTCTCATGCATTGCTTTTATAATTTATCTCATAAACATAAAACACATCTGTCAATTTTGAAAAGTGAGTTGTTAAAGTATAGTGAAATATAATTTAAGGGATTGACCAGCGGAGTCAAGTTTCTAGAAAAACAATTTACTTTTTGCTAGGAATTATTCTTTTTGTTGAAATAGTCTTTCTCATTCATATTTCAAAGCATTCAATTTATAGTGATTCATAGATAAGCTATCAATTTGTGTTATATGAGGGCAAATTATATATACTTGTTATTGAAATAAAACAATTTCTAAGATTATAAAAGATGAAGCACATCTCAGCACAGATGAAATTTTTGTCAATTTAAATGTTATGGAAATGGTTAGTAAATATTTTCTAAAAAAGAATGTATCTTAATGAGCTGAGGTAACTTTCATTTTAAAAGAACTTATATGTATTTTTAAAATAAGCACCTTATAGTTTGTGATTAATAAATATAAATTCAAATATATACTGTTAAACACTTGAAAGTAGGGTCAGTTCTGAGTGGCACTGTGTACTGAGCATTCACAGTTCCTTACTCTGGCAGTACAGGGTTCAAAATCTGGGTAGTTTACTTGGCTGTGGAGAGCTTCAGTTTCTTTTCATGTAAAATTGGTAAAATATACTTACCTCAAATATGCAGAGATAGCATACATATACTAGATGTTAAATACTTCTGTGTTCTTTGAATGTAACCACACTGTGGTAATCACATTCCCTATTGGGATGGCTTTTGTGAAACATAGTTTAAATTGCAAAGGAAAAGGGAATCAGTGTCCTAAATATTTTATTCTGCATTATACAGTTGAGCTCTGATTACGGATTGGTTTGTGACTGGTGGTGGTGGTGGTGATGGTGTATATGTGTATTTTGTCTGAGAAAGGCAAATTGGTATCACTGTACAATATTTGTCATTTCCTTTTAGGACAAAGAAAGGTAAAGTCAGTTACAGGCTGGCTTAGCTCTTATTTATTTTCTGCCGCAGAACTGGCACAATAGCTACTTGTTCTATAGTTAGATGAGCTTAAATAGAACCAAGAGATCTGTTATGCAGGTTTTTTTTAGGGGGTGAGGTAGAGGATTAGAGGGATCATTATAAAACATTTGTTCATAGAGGATTCAGATCTAAGTATACTTTCTTAACCTGTTCAGCCTCTAATGGCATAAAGAACTTTCTATTATCTTTTCACTTAAAAATGTTTCTGCTTAGATTATCTCTTAGGTGACATTTTTGTTTGCCCTCATAATAATAATGATTTCTAAGAATTTTGTATAAAATGATTTTTATATTTTATATTAGAAATTTAGACTTATGCATGAGTTGTCAGTTTTTTTTTTAGCTACTCGTTTACATATAGTGCCAACAGAAGAATTTTTCTTTTACTCTTATTTTTGTAATTACTAAGAAAAAGTGAGCCAAAATCCTATATGCCTAAAAAGCTGGTTAAAATTTCTGGCAAATACGGTGTTTCTTAAAATTAATTCAGTCTCCTTTTAAGGAAACAGGTTTTATCTCATCAGATAGTCTCCTTGATGTTTTTCTTTTCTGATCTTTTTATAGAAACAGATATGAATTGCTGGACACTGAGTTCTCTTGGCAACAGATAGTAGCTTAGTAGCTAGAGCATGGGAGAATGTAAAAGTAATAATTTTTAACACTATCATTTATCAATTCTTAAGGAAAGGTAAAACTAGAAAAACAAAAATAAAACAGAACATTTTCTCCTTGGACTTTATCTTTCTTTAAAGCTATCACCACATCTCCTTACTTTCATTTTTCTTACAAGCTGAGAAAATAATGAAGCTTGTGCAGTGTTTGTACTTTCTCCCATTCTTTATTCTGTTGTGCTGTCTTTCTATTTTCACTACTGTGCTAAAGCTGCTGTTGGTATTGAAACTCCCTTTCTTTCCTTCTTTGTCTGCATCTCAGTCCCATTCAGCCATCAGAACTTGTCTTAAAATGCAGTTTCTTCCATGAATTCAATTTAATGAGCTTTCAGATGCCTGTCCTGTTCGGTACAGTCACACACACACCCCCCCACCCCCCCCACTCATCCACACACCCACCCCCTTACTGGAATTCAACTAAATTTGAAACTCAAACCAAACCAGGGAGAAAATGAGCAAAGTAAGCCTCTCTTCCACTAGTAAGAAACATCATGGATGCCAAATGCAAGCCAGTGACTTTATCTGGTTTCCCACAGGAGAAATGTTTAAATGTTGGATGAAAAACTAGCTGACTTGGATTTATGAAAAGATTAAAATATACACAGATTCTGCTGCCTGCCTCGCAAGCACAAGGACCTGAGTTTGATTGCTGGTACCACAAAAAAATAAAATAAAATAAAATATACTCAGAAAAATGAACAGCGTAGGGTCTTATAGGTATTAGACCATGTGTACCTTACTGAATTTAGAATCTCACCCCTGTGGACTTCTGTAATGGCTGCATTGAATTAAGTCATTCACATCACTTGGGACCCTGAGGTAACACATAGACCTGTTTTGGATGTCATGTAGAACTATTTGAGGCAAACATGACTAGATTATTGTTTTCCTGTGTTTATTTTTGCATTTTTAGATAGGGAGATAAATTTATATGAATGCAATTTACAGTCAAAATAGGCTAAAGCAGAGGAAGACAATGCCGTTCCTTTTATATTTTATGTCCAACTGTAATTTGAGACCAGTGGCTTACTGAAAAATGATTGTATTTGTCTACAAATATATTGCCACAGCTAGTTTCTTTGAGTTTCTTAGTTCTAAACCGATACAGAAGGAATTAAGGGCAATGGTTTTTAATTGTTCAGGATTTGGTAATAATGTTATCTGAGAAGCTTTAATGTTACTAATCTTTTTATAGTAATCCCCTAATAGTAGATATTATTTCCTAATTTTTTCTGCCATTTTTTGCTTCTAAATGTGTTTTAAAATTTTGAAAGTTCTTTATCAAAGAATAGTTTATATTAGCATAACAAGAAATGTTCTAAAATAGTTGAAATATTATTAAAGAACATATTCAGTAATTTGAACACTAATTGATGAGTTTTGGGAAGGCGATTATAAATGATTTTGGCTGACAAATCTTTAAAGTAATTCTACCATAGCAGAACAATGTCCATGGCCAATTTGCTAGAAATGTTTCTGAAGATTTAGCTTGGCCAGGTGAGGATGTAAGTCAGTGATGGTGAATATTTTAGAGCTTTCAGTGATACGAACAGCCTGCTGTGGCACACATGCCACAGGTTCACCACCGAAGAACAGGTCTTTAGGACCATTTGATTTCTAAAAGTGAATTCGAAGTTTAAGACCCAGCTAGATATAGAAATTCTTCTTTGATGCTTTGCAGCATATCTTATATATTTGATTGAAATATATAAGGGATTGAAGTTGCTAACAAGCTAGGAAAACATGGTGTTATTTCTAGTGCATGTAGAATGAAACCTATTTCATATTTTGACTTCGTTTTTTTAAGAAGATACTTTAGGAAAGTTGATAACTATCACATTTTAAAGGCTAAAAAGTACTCATAAAGTTTGATTTGTGAGAGCAAGTCATCACTAGGATGCTTAAAGGAGCCAATCATAAGGATTAAAAGTTTTATTTTACTTACCCAAACATGCATGTTTTCTGATGATAGTGGTAGAGTATTGAATTTTGAAATTAGTGTTTTTTTCTCTATTGAATGCTTCTCTAATCTGTAGCGAATCAGAACATTTTATATTAAATTTGAGGAAAATTTTGTTTATATTTTATGATACATTGTAAGGCAATGGCTTATTTTCACTTAGTGGTCCTAAAATTATAGCAAGCTAGATCTGATAGTCCAGCCTCCCCAGTCTCCCTTTTCCCTTACATGTAGTTGGTGAAAATGGAGTTTAGAGAAATCAAGTATTTTTCTCAGTTTATTCCGGTTTAGAGGCAGTGCCAGGCTGTTACCTCTTAAAAATTTGTAGGGCCTCATTGTTCATTTGTCCTTTTATTGTTAGTGTAAATTTTGAAAGAAATTAAGTCAGTTCTATGGGAAATTATGCACTACCAGGAAGTTATTACCATGCAGCTGTTGCAGTGATGACAGGTTGACATCACCTTAGAGTGACCGGAAACGCATAGTATAAAAATTGCTCTGCTTGTTCCTAAAATAAATTGAAAATGACTGAATTGCCCAAGAAATGTGACTCAGAATGACCAGCTGTAGACAGTGCCAAGTATATTTTTTAAATTCTCTGTTTCACTAAAGAATTATGTATGGGTACCCATAGTTGAAGGCCTGTATCTATATACATATGCACTAATAGATAACATATGCATGTGTATATTTACACACATGCACAACACAGGTGAGTACACACTAAAATTTACTAAGACATTTACCAAAATAGAAACAGTATTTCAGAAATACTTCAGTTGATTTTTCAAATGGCTTTATGTAGATATTTTCTCTGGAAATGATCTCCAGAATTACAGTGGTTTAATGCTGTAAGAGCAAAATGTGGTTTCTGATTCCAGGTAGTAATGTAACATATTCTGCAGAATTTGATACATTTGATGTTGTGAGAGGAACTACTTTATGAAAAAACTACTACTATTGTTTTTATTGAAATGATCCTAAGAAATAAAAGTAGAAGGGGCTATCTTATTGTAATATACTAGAATATAGGTGCCCTGATGGCATGACTTTATCTCTTTTTGTTCACTGCTATAGTTTTCAGTTCTTTTCATACATAAGTACCCAATATTTGTTGTGTGAGTGGGTGATGGATACCACACAGTGTCTACCATGTTTTGTTATCTAAAATTTTGTTAAAATGGTTACTTAAATTGCTAGAAAGCACATCCCCAGCCTTGGGAGGAAAAGCATCCATTGACTAATAAGTGAAGAAAAAAATACAGAGCTCTAGAGAAGGCAGAAATTTATTCCTTGGGTATACTTCACAATAATGTCATTAACAAAATTCCAGTTGTGTACACTTAGAACATTCCTAAATTGATAGACTTTGAAGATCTGATATCTCAGCTCTGCCCTTGAGTCCATAATACTGCATCAGGTGACTGTTGAGCACTTTTACATCTTCATTAATGCAGCAAAGGAGTAGCTCTTCAGTGTATAGCAAGACAGTGAGCAAAGGTAAACAGCTACAAGCTAAACAGATGATTATACTAGGAGAGTTTAACAAGCTTGTAGGTCTTTCAGCAAATACATTGAAGATGAGACTAGCTTGGTAAATAAATCATTTAAGAAAAATAGAAAAAAGAATTCTGAATTTTAACTTGTGTTGTGATTTTCAGATGAAAATCAAAATCCTTTAACTTACTAGCCTAAATTGCTGTTAGGAATGACAACATTTTCTGTTCTTTTTTTTTGTTACCAGGGATTGAACTCAGAACCTTGTGAGGCAGTTAGTGGCACCACTGAGCTAAATCCCTGGCCCCATTTTCTGTTCTAGTAAGCAGAAAAAACATATACTGATTGATATTTACTGTATTTTCATGTATAGTAGTTTTATTCTTGCTTATTTATAAGACCTAAGTACTAATGATGCTAACTGACTTTCCATTGATGTAATGTTTATTAAATAATAATGAATTTTTCTTAAGCATGGTTCAGAATGGTTTGGGATGTGTGTGTATGTATGTGTATTTTAAGACAGCCCCTGTTTAGAGTTACCATAAAGATAGTCATTGCTCTTCCTTTGTTAGTTCCCCTCATGCCACACACTTTGTTGTTCTTTTTCCTGACATGGACTTACTGAAGAGAACAGATCATTTGTCCTTCAGCGTGATCTTCCCACCATGGTCTTTTTCAGTGTGTTTTCTTAGAATATTCTTCTTATCTTTGTGATGGCTGCAAATATAAAATATATTCATTTGGCCAAATTAGAAAAAAATATCACAAAGAAAAAAATATGAGTAGTTTGTAATTTTGTACCTAGAAGTAACGAGTTAACATTTTTCTTTATAGTCTTTGTTATGCAAATTAAAATAATTCAGAGGATATTGATTATGTGGTTAATATTTTATTGATTTCTTTGATTTCTCTTTGAATATAATTTAAATGGCTAATATTTTTTGTATTATGACATAACTATTTAAGTTTTCCAATATTGCTTGAAATTTTTATTATAATATAAACAGTGATGGGTGGAGATGGTGCCTGCCTCACAAGTGCAAGGTCCTGAGTTCAAACCCCAGTACCAAAAAACAAAACAAAACAGTATAAACAGTGGTAACACACCTATGAATACACACTTGATGTTTCTAATTTTTCTCTATAAATTCTGTAAAAAAATTAAAAAAAAAAATTTGGTATCGGGGATCAAACTGTGGACCTTGTGTTTGCAAGGCAGGTGGTGGCACCAGTCAGCTAAATCCCCGGCCCTATCTATAAATTCTTACATGTGAAGTTATAAGTCAAAATATTTCAAACTCAATGAAGTGTTTTTTTATAAAAAGGCATTTCTAGGGCTGGGGGGTATAGCACAGTGGCACAGCACCTGCCTGGCAAGCACAGGGGTCCTGCATGCAATTCCTGGTACCAAAACAAACAAAAAACAAAGGCAATTCCATCATTTGCTCTTAACTCTCTCAAGACACAACATACTATTCTGATAATAATTGCTGTCCTCTCTATGGTCTTGCATTTTTATGTCTTTGTCCTCTGAAGCCTAGTACAAGTTGCATTATTTTATTTGTGCATCTTTTTTTCTTTCTTTCTCCTTTCTGATGTTCTGTAGCATTAAGTCTATACCATTCCATGACACACCTAGCCAAATTTAATTCATATGTAATATATGACTGGTACACCATACACTTTGACCTTTGACTGGTAATTTGGACTCCTCTCTTCTCTGATAATTTATAATCTTAATTAAATGTTTCGGTGGAAATAGCAATAACTGTTCTGAACTAGAAAGACACTTTAAACACATCTGCCTTCAGTCACTTGAAATTCCCAGCAATGTCCTTGTTTGACACGTTAAGACATCGTCTGATCTATTGGTGATTTAAAAAATATTAATTATGTCAATGTATAAGTCATTTGTTTTTGTAAATTCTCCAGTTTTAAATTTCAGAAACTTGTCATCCATGTCTCAACAGCAGTATTTTTGGGAGAAAGATTGAACATCAGAAGGCTACTTTATATATCATATGTTTATTTTATTTTACCATTCTTCTAGTAAACAAAATTACTGCCGAGTAATGTTTTATTTTCTCTAAAATTGTAAAATGTTACTTTTTTTTTTCTTTTTGAGCTTATGGTAACTTATGTGTATAAAATTGATTTAAAACATCTAGGATTACTTTCTGATGTCAATATTTTAAATTGAGCAAACAATTATATTGTCTAAAAATAAGATAAAAGATAGTGTGAAATGATAGAATCAACATTAGACAGGAATTAAGAGATCTGACTCTGTGATCTTAGGAAACTTTGTTTTGGGGACATCAATTTTCATATCCATAAAATGAGAGAGTTAAAGGAAATCAACACAGACTTTGGGATCTGTCTAATAGATTTGGCTTCTGATCCTCAGCCTGCTATAACTTACTTAGTCACATATTAGCCCTGTTTCCTCACCTGTAGCATAGAAATTATAGCACTCACATCTTAGAATTATTGTGAATGCTAATAAAACAATACATTTTTAAAAGCCCTTAGATTAGTGTCTGTAGAGAGTTAATAATGGTAACTGTTATTATTAGACAATTTTTTCTGGTACCGGGGATTGATCTCAGGATCTTGCACTTGCAAGGCAGGCGCAATGCCACTGAGCTAAATCCCTGGTCCTAAGACGATCTTTTATTCCTTCACAGACTTCAGAGAAGATTTTGAATTATATGATACCGTAACCTTAAGCATTAGTGATAATATTTAGGGAAATGATTAATTTTTCTGTTACTTCCTATTGTAATGACATATGAAAGCTTGTCCTTCTTGAGTGTTATCTCCCCTATATAGTTCCCCTATTCTACGTCATCCTTCTTGGGCTTTACTCTCTAACATCTACAGTGAAAATTGAATGTTAATTGGGTTTTAACATGTGTACTTCTTTAAATACTGCAAGTTTTTTGCCTCCTTTCCCCATCTCCTTTCCCTTCCTCATCTAACCCCCTACAAGATTGTAATACTGGACTTTTTTATATCAGATGACAGGAGAATTAGTGTCTAATAACTTATGAAGGAGGCAGTTTGAAACAGGGGTGTCATAATAATAGGAAAGAAATTGGATTACTGTGTGATAGGGTCTTGGTTACTTTTTCATTATTGGGACAAAATACCTGACACCCACAAGTTAAATAAGAAGAGGTTTGTAGAGCTCAGTAGAGGTTTCAGTCAATGGTCATCTGGTTCTAAGGCATGGCAGCATGGCAGAGGAGAAACAATCCATAGCAGGGCAGATGGAAAGCAGCTCTCCTGCCTTCCCTCTTTCCCTTTATATTCTACCTAGACTATTGATTGTGCTACCTACACTTAAGGGTGGGGCTGCCCATTACACCCAGAAGGACACTAAAACAATCAGTGGACTAATCCATCATCACAACCTTAATCCATATTCACACCCCTTAATTGACATTCACCACCCTAAATCCAGCTGCCTTGGAAAAGCCCCACCTATCAGCTTGTGAAGCTTTGGGGGACATCTAGATACAAGCCATAGCAGACAGTATAAAATTCAGTTTAAAATTTTTATGTTTATATAGAAAGACAAAATCATGGAGATTTAGGGCTGGGAATGTAGCTCAGTGGTGCTGTGCCTGCTTGGCAAGTGCAAGGTCCTGAGTTCAATTCCCTGTTCTTGAAAAAAAAAAACCAAATGTGAAGCTTAAGGATTAAAGTAATAATGAAGTTTCCAGGCGTTAAAATTTTAATCTCTTTCCCTTATGTATTCCCACCAAGACAATGAGGAAATTGGAATATCCAAAACCCATTATTTTTAATTGTGATATTATACATGTAACCTAAAATTTTTATGTTCATCTTTAAAATGACTACAAATAACTAACAATATGAAAGTAATATTAAAAGGTATGAATTTCCTACGTTTTTCTACCAGGGTCAACATATTTCATTGGCACCTCTTCAGAAGCTTGAAGAAGCTCTGTATGAATACCATCCACTGCAGATTGAGTCGTGTGGCCCTCCAGTTCCTGAGCTCGAGTTGTTAGGAAGACTTGGGTAAGTGGCCAAGAGAACTTCATGTTGAGGAGTGAATGTGTTCAGCGTTCTTCTGCTGTCTTTAACTAGCGCTTCAACATTCTTAGGTTTTTTTCTTCTTTCATAGTAATTGTTATTATATTTAATCAGCTCGGTAACCTTAGTCTTGTTCCTTTAAGATGACTATTTACAGATATAAACAATGAGTAACACTTTATTATACACTAGATGAAACACCATTCACTACATGCTGAATTAATTTTTTTAAAACTTCAACATAAAATTTTATAATCACAGATACTTGATTACTGTCAATTTTAAGACATAGTAATATTCAAGAAGGGTGAATATATTTACTTTTTTTGATTTTTGAGACAGGATCTCACTATGTAGTTCAGACTGGCTTTGAACTCACTTTGTAGCCCAGGCTGGCTTTTAAGTCCCAGTGATCCTCCTGCCTCAGCCTCCCAAGTGCTAGGATTAATGGTGTACACCATTATCCCTGGCCATTCTTAGGTGTTTTTGTTTTTGCAGTGCCTAATACTGTTAAGTTTTACTTTGCACACTAATTTTCAGTGCACTTGTTAGGTTTCTTGAGATTGAGACTAGAATAGTGGTAGTTTGCTATTAAGTCTGTTCTTGTCAGATGTATTAAAGTCACTGTTCATTCTCAGCTCACTTTATTTCTTTTCTTTTCTTTTTAAGGTAAGGCTTAACATAGCAATAAGCCAGTGAAAATATCAGTTGGCTCCTTGCCATTTATTTACTATCTGCTGTCTACATTGAAACTACATTTATGGGACAGGAGCCGTGAAATATATTTTGTCAAAAGGAAGAATGTAGGGCTTACCCAGCGGCTCAGTCGTCCTGTTATATGCTTCCATTTTAGACGTTAACCTGGGGGTAACTTTTGTGACTCATGAAGGTGGCCACAGTGTGTCTCGTGGAGTAAGTGGGTATTTGATGTTTGTGAAGGACAGGCACCGGTGTCTCTGGATGGACCAAATTGTCTCTTGTCTGGTTTCTCAGAGTAAACTGTTCATTAAGTGGATGACTGATCTAGAGACTATTGTTAATTAACAAAAGAAAATAATGCAAACAATGTAATTTGAAAAGGAAATAATGGGTAAGAGGCCACGTAATGAAAAAATGGGAAAAAATAAAACCTAAACAACAGAAATAAGAAAAATGAAACAAATAATAAAATGTACATGTATCTTTGAAACCAAAATCAAAGTCTTGGACATTATGCATGGTATTATATACCTGATCACTGAGGCTCCAAGGTAAATTTAAAGTTAAATAAGATATTATTTAAACTGTTAGAGCCTAGATATTTTTTTTTTCCTCATTGAGTTTATTGGTACATTTTAGGTATATAGTACAGTTACATTCACATGTGTAAATACCGAATAGTTTCTCTGGTGTGAATAAACTATAATAGTACATAAGATCCTAGTGAGATAATTGACAATGTGAAATAGGAAGAAAAGGGCTAAAGGTGTAGGGGAAGTGGGAAGGGTAGGGGAAAGGTAATAAGGGAAAGGAAAAAAATAGGAGAAGATGTAAATAAAATGTTTGTAAATAGGGAGGAGAGAAGGGGGTGAAGGGAGGGCAGGGACAAGGGGAAATAATAGAGCTTAGATCTTCACGCTAGATTTTCTTTA
Source organism: Fukomys damarensis (assembly GCF_012274545.1). Classification (NCBI taxonomy): domain Eukaryota; kingdom Metazoa; phylum Chordata; class Mammalia; order Rodentia; family Bathyergidae; genus Fukomys; species Fukomys damarensis. The sequence continues at coordinate 4,994,446 of NW_022900933.1, forward strand.
GTTCTCTATTCTCTAAAATCTGTTCTCTCCACAGCATTTTTGTTTTTTTGGTACCAGGGATTGAACTCAGGGCCTTGTGCTTTTGAGGGGTAGGAGGCAGAACCACTGAGTTAAATCCCCAGCTAAAATCTATTCTGTCAAAGTCCTGCAGCCTCTAGGCATGAAGCCAGTGGAACATGAAACAAAACCTAACTTCCTTTGAGGTTACAAATTCATCAAATAATTGTCCTTTATGCTAAGAGTGAGGCTTGAAGAAATAAAGAATATTGTTATTTTGTGACATAAAAAATTATATAGGCATCGATTCTTTAAATTTCTTATTGACTTACCAAGAGTTGTAACTCTGTATCTCTAAAATAAGGTTTGGTTTTTTTTTGTTTTTTTTTTTTTCCGGTACCGGGGATTAAATTTGGGTCCTTGAGCTTGCAAGGCAGGCCACTGAACTGAGCTAAATCCCTAGCCCCTTAAAATAAGTTTCTTTAAAAATCTTTATTTATTTATTTATTTTTCTTTTGGTACTGGGGATCAAACTCAGGAACTTGCATTTGCGAAGCAGGCACAGTGCCACTGAGCTAAATCTCTAGACCTTAAAAATCTTTACTTTTAATGCCAGTGAAGATAAAATACTTAAACTATTTTGTTACAGGGTTTTACATTTTCTAATAATTTTATCATAAAAATTACATTTGAAAGATCAAGGAAATCATCATGTATGTATAGTAATAGGGCTTTGTGTGTTTTATTGCATTTGAAGAGGTAAAATGTATGACAGTATTACAAAACACAACATAAAGAAAAGGAAGTATGCTATTGTAATATTCTTGCTTTGTGATGGTGTAGTGCTGGCTGGAAGTATTCTGGAATGAGTTAAAAATGTGTAATGTGAACTTCAAAACTTAAAACAAGAAGAGATGGCCAATCAGAAAATAATATCATAAAACTAATTACAAAAAGGAAGGAATATTTCTCTCGATCATATGGAGGTTCTACTTTTAATTTGTTTAGGCCATTCCATATTGTTTTCCATATAAGCTGTACCAATTTATAGCCGCACTAACAGTATCATAGGATTGTCTGTTCTTTGTACTTTTGTCAACTGTAGTTTTGTTGACTTTTTGATAATAGCTATTTTAACAGGTGTCAGGTGATATCTTTTTCTGGTTTTGATTTGCATTTTCCTGATGATTGGTGATACTGAGCACGTTTTCATGTGCTACCTATTATTCATTCATATGTCACTGCTGGAAAAATGTCAGTTCAGATTCTTTCACCATTTGTAAAGGGATTATTTGGCAGCAACAAAACAGTAAGATCTCTGCATCCTAAACCAGGAAGAAGGGGTTTAGAGGCTTATAGGTTCATTGAGAGTTTTTATAATGAAAGTACTTTGAACTTCATCAAATGCTTCTGCATCTATTGAAATGATTATATGGTTTTTATTTTTCATACTTTCAATGTGAAATGTATTCCATTGATTTGAGTATAAATCTGTGTATCAGAGATAAATCCCATTTATTCATACTTTATAATCTTTTTTGTTATTGTGTTAAATATGGTTTCTTAGCATTTTATTGAAGATTTCTGCATCTGTATTCATTAGAGATACTAGCTTTTAAGTTTTTTTAAAAATTTTGTTTCATGCTTTTTTCCTGTTAGTGTCTTTGTCTGGCTGTTGTATTGAGGTATAGAATGAGGTATGGAGTACTTTCTCTAGGTTTTTTGAAAGTTTGAGAAGGATATATGTTCTTGTCTATGTGTTTTGTAGAATTTACTCTAGAAGTCATCAGGTGCAGGATATTCCTTCATCAGAAGATTCTTGATTACTATTTCAGTCTGCTATTTACAGGTCTGTTGAATAAATTTTTCTGTATCTTCAGGGTTTAATCCTGCTGGGATTTGTGATGGTGGCAGTTTCTCCATTTCATCTGAGTTATTCAGTTTGGGAGTATCATTGCTCTAATATACCTTTATCCTTTTTATTTCTATAGAATTGGTAGTAATATTCCAATTTTAGTAACTTGCATTTGCTAATTTTAAAAATATTTTGACTAGTTTTTCTATGCAAATTGAATGTAAGGTATTGAAGTCTCTATTATTGTAGAAATTTATTTCTTTCTTGAATTCTGGCAACTTTTTCTTCATATATTTGACTGGACTGTTATTAGATACACAAAATGCTTTTATTTGTTGTATCTTTTAAATGTATTGAACCTTTTATGATTGTGTTGTATTTTTTGTCTTGAAGCCTCTTTTAGTTAAAAGTCTGTTTTATTTTCCAGTAGTATTACTACTACTGCTTCTGCTTTATTTTGCTTACCATTTGCATGGAATAGCCTTTTCCAGTCTTTTAATTTTAGGCTATTTGTGTCTTTTGAAATAAAGTTAGTCTCTTGTACATAGTATATAGTTAGATAATTTAAAAAATTCATTCTGTCAGAGAGTGTGATGGTGTATGCTTGTATAATCCGAGTACTTAGGAGCCTGAACCAGAAGGATTGCCACAAGTTCAAGGCCATCCTTGGCTACATAGTAAGTTCAATGACAACTTGAACTAAATAGTGAGACCCTGTTTTAAAAAACAAAACAAAACACCCAAAATTCATTTTTTTCCCCCTCATTGAGTTTATTGGTACATTTTAGGTATACAGTACAGTTACATTCATTTTTGGGATCTTGTACTTTTACATGACAGGTTTTGGTTCTCATTTTTTCCCCTTGTCCCTGCCCTCCCTTCACCCCTTCCTCCCCTCCCCATTTACAAACATTTTATTTCCATTTTTTGATTTTCTGCTATTTTTTTTCTTTCCCTTATCACCTTACCCCTACCCTTCCCATTTCCCTACACCTTTAGCCCTTTTCTTCCTATTTCACATTGTCAATTGTCTCCTTAGGATATTATGTACTGTTATACTTTGTTCACACCAGAGAAACTGTTTGGTATTCCATACATGTGTGACTTATTTCACTTACGATTATATCCTCAATATGTATCCATTTTCCTATGAATGAATCTAGCATCTCATTCTTTATGGCTGAGTAGTATTCCATTTTATAGAAAAACCACAGCTTTATCCAGTTTCCAATTGATGGGCAAATGGGCTATGTCCAAGTTTTAGCTATTACAAACTGTGCCGCTATAAACATAGGTGTGCATATATCACTGTGATATGATTCTTTTAATTCTTTTGGAGAGATACCCAGCAGAGGGATGGCTGGGTCAAATGGGACCTCTAATCCCAGCTCTTTGAGGTATCTCCATTTTGATTTCCATAGTGGTTCTACCAGTCTGCATTCCCACCAACAATGGAGAAGGGTCCCTTTCTCCCCACAACCATGCCAACATTTGTTATTGGTTAATTTCTTGATAGCAGCCATTTTTTGTGGGGTGAGGTGGAATCTCAGTGTTGTTTTCATCTGCATCTCTCGAATGACCAGTGATGTGGAGCATTTTTTCATATATTACTTGCTGCTTTTACTTCTTTGTCTGAGAAATGTCTGTTCATTTCAGATGCCCATTTTTGAATCGGATCCTTATATTGGGGGGGTGATTGTTTTGAATTCTTTATATATTCTAGATAATAGTCCTTTGTCTGAGGAGCAGCTGGTAAAAATTTTTTCCCACACTGTAGGTTATCTCTTAGTTCTGTTGATAGTTTCTTTTGCAGTGCAGAAGCTTTTTAATAAGATGACATCCCAGTTTTTGATTCTTTCTGCTAGTTCCCATGCTACTGAGGATTTGTTCATAAAGTCTTTTCCTATGCCAATGTCTTCAAGTGTTCTGCCTAACTTATCTTCCAGCAAGTTTAGTGTTTTTGTTTTAATATTTAGATCTTTAATCCACTTGGATTTTAATTTTGTGCATGGTGAAAGATAAGGATCTACTTTTAATCTTTGGTAAGTTGAGATCCAGTTATTCCAACATTTATTAAATAGGCTATCTTTCCTCCAGTGAGGATGGTCAACTCCTTTGTCAAGGATGACATAGCTGGAGTTGTTTTTCTGTCATCCTATCTGTTCCACTGATGCTCGGGACTGTTTTGTTTTGTTTTGTTTTCTCTTTTTTTTGCCAGCACCATGCTGTTTTTATGACAGTGGCATTGTAGTATACTTTCAAATTGGGAATTGTTATATGTGCTGCCATATCTCTGTTGCCTAGGATGGCTTTTGGTATTCTAGGTCTCTTCTGGTTCCAAGTGAATTTTTGGATTCTTTTTTCTAGTTCTGTGAAATATAGTATTGGAATTTCAATTGGCATTGCATTGAATCTGTATAGCAGTTTTGGTAGTATGGCCATTTTTACTATGTTGATTCTTCCTACCCAGGAGCAGGGGATATCTTTCCATTTTCTTATATCTTCTTTGATCTCTTTTTTCAGAGTGCTGTAGTTTTCAGTGTAGAGGTCTTTTGCTTTTTTCGTTAGGTTGATTCCTAGATACGTCATTTTTTTGGGATGTTATTTTGAAAGGAATTGTTTCCCTAATTTCTCTTTCATTGAGGTTGTTATTTGTATACAAGAAGTCTATTTATTTTTGAGTGTGGACTTTGTATACAGCTACTCTGCTAAAAGTGTCAATTAAGTCTAGAAGTCTTTTGGTGGAATTTATTGGGTCTTCAATGTAGAGTATCATATCGTCAGCAAATAATGACAGTTTAAATTCTTTCTTTCCTATCTTTATTGCTTTAATTTCTTTCTCTTGTGTAATTGCTGTGGCTAATGTTTCCAGAACTATATCGAAGAGGAGTGGTGATAGTGGGCACCCTTGTCTTGTTCCTGATTTTAATGTGAAGGTTTTCAGTTTTTGGCCATTTAATATGATGTTGGGTGTTGGTTTTTCATAGATAGCCTTTATGAAGTTGAGATATAGACCATCTATTCCAATTTTTTGCAGGGTTTTTTTTATCATGAATGAATGTTGAATTTTGTGAAATGCTTTTTCTGCATCTATCAAGAGGATCATACGGTTTTTGTCCTTGACTTTGTTAATATAGTGTATTACATTTATTGACATATGTATGTTGAACCATCCTTGCATCCCTGGAATAAATACGACATGGTCAGGATGTATGGTCTTCTTGATGATCCTCTGTATTCTGTTTGCTAGTATCTTATTAAGGATTTTTGCATCTATATTCATTAAGGAGATTGGCGTGTAGTTCTCTTTTTTAGTTGTATCTTTCCCTGGTTTGGGAATCAAAGTGATACTTGCCTCCAGGAATGAATTTGGAAGTATTGCTTCCCTTTCAATTTCATTGAAAAGTTTGAAGAGTAAAGGCAGTAGTTCTTCTCTAAATGTCTTGTAAAATTCAGCAGTGAATCCATCAGGACCTGGGCTTTTCTTTGTTGGTAAATTTTTAATTACATTTTCAATTTCACTGATTGTAATTGGGCTGTTTAAAATGTTTTTATCTTCTTTGTTTAACTTTGGTAATTAAGTATCTAGAAATCTGTCCATTTCTTCTGTGTTTTCTATTTTGTTAGAGTACAGAGTCTCAAAGTAGGTAATGATTATCCCCTGGATTTCTGTTGGATCTGTTGTGACTTCACCTTTTTCATTCCTAATTGCATGAATCTGAGCCTTTTCTTTCCTTTTTTTTGATAAGGTTAGCTAAGGGTTTATTAATTTTATTCATTCTTTCAAAAAACTAACTCTTCATTATTTTTTGTATCATTTTCTTAGTTTCCATTGCATTGATTTCTTCTCTATTCTTTATAATTTCCTCTCTTGTTTGAGCTTTGGGTATTTCTTGCTCTTGTTTTTCTAGGAGTCTAAGGTTCATTATTAGGTTGTTTATTTGAGCTTGCTCTGTTTTCCTAGTGTGGGCATTCAGTGCTATGAATTTTCCATATAGAACTGCTTTCTTTGTGTCCCATAGATTCCTGTATGTTGTATTGGAATTTTTATTTATTTGTAAAAACTGTCTAATTTCTTCTTCCATTTCCTCTGTGACCCATTGATTGTTCAGGACAGTGTTGTTCAATTTCCATGTGTTTGTGAAGTTCCTACAGTTTCTTATGCTTTTGATCTTCACCTTGATTACGCTATGATCTGATAATATACAGGGAATAACTCTGATTCTTTTGCATTTATTCAAACCTGTTCTGTGAGCTAGTATGTGGTCTATCTTGTAGAATGACCCATGTGCAGGCGAAAAAATGTGTATTCTGATTTTGTGGGGTGGAACACTCTATATATGTCTATTAAGTCCATGCCTTCAAAAGCTTGGTTTAGTTCTAATATTTTGTTGTTGATTTTTTGCCTATATGATCTTTCTCTTTGTGTTAGTGGGGTATTTAGATCCCCCACTATAATTGTATTAGTGCTTATTTGGTTTTTCATGTTTCTTAATATTTCTTTTATATAGTTGGGGGCATTAATATTTGGTGCATATATTGTTTATGATTGTCATCTCTTCCTCTTGAATTGTTCCCTTTCCAAGGATGTAGTGAACTTCTTTTCCTCTTTTAATCAGTTTTGATTTGAAATTTACTTTGTCTGAGAATAAGATTGCTATCCCTGCTTTTTTCTGGGCTCCTGTGGCATGGAGAATTGCTTTCCATCCTTTCACTTTTAGTCTGTGGGCTTCTTTTTTGCACTAGGTGTGTTTCTTGTATACAACATATTGTTGGATTGTGCTTCTTAATCCATTCTGCCAGTCTGTTTGTCTTGACTGGGGTATTGAGGCCATTGACATTGATGGTTATAACTGATACGTACTGACTTATTATTGTCATGTTATTGCCCTTTTGTTGACTCTTTTTACATTTTTCCCCTCTCCTCTTAGTTTCTTGCCTTTCCTATTTGATTTGGTCTGTGTTGGACCTCATGGTGTTGTGACCTTCATTGTCTTTTTCTAGGATACTGCTTAGAATTCCTTGTAGTGCTGGTTTGGTATTCATGAAGTTTCTCAGGTGTTCTTTGTCATGGAAGTATCTTATTTCCCTATCCATTTTGAAAGAGAGTTTTCTAGGATACATCAGTCTAGGTTGGAGGTTGTTTTTTTTTTTAGTACTTGAAATACCTCACTCCAGGCTCTCCTTGACGTAAGGGTTTGTGTTGAAAAGTCTGCTGTGATTCTGATGGGCTTTCCTTTGCATGTGATTTGTTTATTTTCTCTTACTGCTTGTAGTATTTTGTTCTTCTGTTGGGTTTCTGGGATCTTGATTGTTATACGTCCAGGTGTAGATTTTTTTTGATCGTGGCTAGTTGGGGTCCTATATGACTCACTTATGTGTATGTCAAATTGTTCCCCTCTGTTTGGGAAGTTTTCTGTCATGAATTCTGTGAACAGTTTTTTTTAAGTCATTTGTATTTTTTCCTGCTACCTCATGGATTGCTATGAGTCTTATTTTATTCTTATTTGCATCATCTAGGAGTTATTGCATCGCTTTCTCATGATCCCCTACTGTTTTTAAGAGACCTCTCTTTTCATAGTCACTGACTGCAACCTTATCTTCTATACCTGAGAGTCTCTTTTCACATTCTTTTATTCTGTTGCAAACACTTTCAGTGGAATTTTTCATCTTCTGAATATCTGTTTGAATCTGTTTTATGGATTCCATTTCTTTCCCATGTTGGGAATTTATTGTTTCCATTTCTTTCTTATGCTGGGCCTGCATGGCTTCTATCATGGTTCTGAGCTCATGTATTTTTTTTGTCAGTTTCTGTTCTAGAGTATCTTATCATGACTTTCATTTTCCTCACCATCTCTATGGTTATCTAGGAAATTATTTCTGTTTGAATTTTTCTAGAGCCCGATTGATCTGTTTTGTTACTTCCTGTGCTTTGAGTTTAGGATTTCCTGGTGGTTCACTATCAGACTTTTCATCTTTATTTGCCCTTTTGTTTGCCATTGGTGAACTGGAAGCCTGTTTTTGTGTCTTGCTTAAGTGTTTTTTCAATTTATTTTTGTTGTTGGGTTGTCCTAGGTTTAATTTTTGGGTTATTACTTAAATCTTCCTGATATAGTCTTGCTTTAGCTTTTGGGTCTCTAATAACTCATAGACATTCATATTTTCATAATATGAGAGAAAACAGCTCATTAAATCAATCACAATCCTTTAGCCCAGTTGATAAAATCAGCAACACATTATGATCAAGCACAACTTGCAAATTGACCATTTGTGGTAGTCATTAGTCTAGCACCCTTAAACCTTAAACCATGTGAATTAAATTAAAATCAAGAAGCAGTCCAAAATATGTTTGCACTGAATAAACTTTTCAATATAGCATCTTTACCATTTAGGATGGGGACTTCAACAGAGTTAGGATGAGAAGAGTACATAAGTTAAAAGAATTGGAGAAGTTTTCAAGTGAAGCCAGAGGACGTAGAATGACCACACAATCTTTAGGAAATTGTTAAATTCAAAAGGGATAAACAGAGTACAAGTATAAGGACAAGATTATATCCCCTTACCAGTAATAGGGGTTCACTTTCCCTTGAAACTGTTGACCCTTGAGTGAGGTAAAATGACAGAAGAAAAGAATATAAAGAAAAAATAAAAAATGATAAAAGAAGAAATCTGAGTTAGGGCAGGAGCAGGAAAAGAAAGGGAGATGAGGGGTAATATGGTGGAGCAAGAGACTGAGTTGGAGAAAGAGGACAGAAAAAGAATTTGCAGAGCGGAATGAAGAAAAGAAAGACAAAACGGAATTTGAAGGGCCTCTGTCAGACTCTATTTCTCCTGTCATAGTGTACAACACATGCAGCCTTGTGGAGAACCAAGACCCCTGATCTCAGCTAGCCAATGGCAGACCCCACGACGCAGACTGACCTCCAGCCGCAAGGCTCAGATTGAATTTCCTGCCCTCCTGCAGGGTCGAACTCCACACAGTTCTACCACAGGTTTCCCCTACCCTTTCTTTAAAGATGTTCAAAGTTGGGAGTTCAGAAAGATTTCCTTTATGGCCACCTCCTACTCTGCAGAGTGGGTCCAAAGACTGGCACATCCTGGAGGTCTGGGGTGTCAGGGGTGCCTCCTCAACCACCTTCCTTGCACTGGAGCGATGCTGGTGGGTGGTGCAGGCAGGGGAGGGCACGGCTGCCCAGTCCTGGGGATTGGGCCCAAGCAGGCCTTCCTTGTGCTGGAGCGATGGCGGTGGCCTCGTTTTGTTTTGATTGGTGGGATTTACTCCGTATAAAGTAATGAGATGAAAAAAAGGTATTCTGTCATTTTTCTCTTTGTTTCTGTGTGCTTTACTTCCCCTAGAATGTGTTTCCTACATTACTTTTTTTGTGTTCAGTTGATATTTTTATAGTACAATATTTAAATTCCTCACTTATTCCTGTGTGTGTGTGTGTGTGTGTGTGTGTGCGCGCGCGCGCGCGCGGTAAAGTGCTGGGTATTGAACCCAGGGCCCTTGCATTGAACTACAGCCCCAGCTCATTAAAAAGTTTTTTGTTTTTTGTTTTTTTCCAAATCAGTGTCTCACTAAGTTGCTGAATTACCAATGTTGGACTCGAAAGTATTATAGGTATATACCACCACATCCAGATACTACTTTGTGTATTCCTTGTGGTTACTTCAGTGATTACATTTATTATCCTAATTTTGTAACACTAAACTGCAATTAATACTTGTTTAATTTTAATAACATACAAAGTCTGTGTTCCTCTACCAATATCTCCTTACCCCTTTTCAATTGTTGATGATACAAAATTAAATCATTATATTTTTGTATTAAAGACCCTAAGAATATTAGATTATGAAGAAAACAAAATGTGGAGTTTCAAACCAGACTTATAATAACACTAGCTATTATATTAAGACCAAGATGCGCTTAGTAATAACACTAGCTATTATATTAAGACCCAAGATGTGCTTAGTCTGTTTTTTGTGTCCTAGTGATAATACCATTAAAGGCATTATAATGTTGTATTTTTTTGGTACTGGGGATCAAACTCCAGTCTTTGCACTTTCAAGCCAGGCAGCAGAACCACTGAGCTAAATCCCTGGCCCTAATGTTCTAATTTTTATATCTAACATTTCTCTTATCTATTTCTATTTTCTGACATTTCTCTTCATTGCTTTTTATAATTTCTCTTTCTTTGCTTAAATTCCCTGGTTTTCATGCATATTACCTAACTTTTTCCCCTGATTCTTTTAACTTACTGATCATAGTATTTAAAAACATTGCTTTCTAATGGTTTGACTTTCTCTGGGTATGATTCTGTCAGCTGTTTTATGTCTTGATGATTGATTTGTTGTGTTCCTGTTTCTTGTTTTGTTTTTCTTTTGTTTTGTTTTGTTTTTTTGTATATCCTGTGTGAAAAAGTAGTATTTACTAAAATAGTTAATATTTATGCCCAGAAATGTTTACACTTTTTTTCATAGTCCATTTGCAGAAGTATTGGGTATTATTTTGTGCTATAATCTCTGGGATTTGTTGTTGCTCTAATTGCAATCATTGTACTATTAGATCTGTTTTTAATCATGGTCCATTGCCACTTTGGGCCTAGTGCTTGGGTGATTTTTTTATTTATTCTTGTTCAACTTATAGCCTTTAACAGGTTCTACTCACTTGAGCCTCAGGTGTTTCTCCTCAACAGTAGATTGCTCTTGCTTTTTTCTTGGAATAAGACTTAGGGTAGGAGCAAGGGATTTTCTTGATTCTTCTGTTCCAAATTTAGTGTTAGAATTCACTGTGTGCCTGAGCCGCAGGGTACTTTCTTGCTTTTATCTCTTTCTCAAAGGCTAGCAACTTGTATCTCTTTCTTTAGGGTGCGGTCTGCATTCTATTGGTGGAGTGGGGCAAAAGACAAGTTTCCTGCTCCTCTCTTAGATGTCTGTTTTGCATCATTATGGGGACCTAGGTAGGAAGAGTTGGCTTTCTGCTTTTTATCATTGGCTTTGACTGGTAGTTTTTGCCTATTTCATTGTAGAGTTGACAGGGGCAATAGGTTTTTCTACTTCTTCCTCGGTGGCGTACAACCGTTGCCCTTCTGTAGCATTGGAGGCCTGGCTGCTGTTTTAATAGTTCATTTTCTCTTGTATTTAGAGTTTAATTATTTATGATTTTGTCTATTCCAGGAAATATCTTTTTCCTTTTTAATATTTGCTATGGTGATGGTGGTGTTATGTGTTTGTGTGCTTGAGTATTTAGGTATTTGGAATCAGGCTTAAATCAGGTATTTATTTTGGGGAATAGGTTATAATCTTGTATTTGATGTTACCAAAGTAAATCCTAAATTAATCTCTTATACTTCAAGTTCATTTTCTTTTCTGGAATTATTATTTGATGATATATGCTTTCTCATTGTTCTGTTAGTAAGGAACTAAGAATGTATTTTTACCTAATTTAACGTTTAGAAATACATAGAATGTGAAGGAGTTACTTTCAAAATTACTTTTATCCTCCAAGGTGGTGATTTGAAGGTATAATATAAGTATTATGTGGTTCGCTTTACTAAAACTGTACTAGTTCCACATCTGTCCTAAGGTCTATTTTGCTAGAAAAGTACATCAAATAAACTCCACTTGTCCCTTTAGAATGGCCTTTACCTCCCTACCCAGTCTTCTAGTTTCTGTTCTTCTCTTCTTTTCTATAATACAAGAAAATTTCCGTTTTATATTTTCCTAAATATAAAGGGAAATATAATTTTTCTAGACACAAATAGGGACTAAAACATCACATTCTTATTTTTTACAGGAAATTTTCTTATAGGAACGCCTATGATTTCTTTGAAATGTATATGACAAAAGCGGTACAGTTTTTTGTATTTTCATTTTAGTACTAAAATGAGGGTGGGGCACTTTCAAAATAATTTTAATTATGCTATTTTGGGGGAGAGTTGTTGATATTCGGACTTGGGAGGCATTGTTTCCAGAGAAGTATGTTTTTGTTCTTTAATAAAATTTTAATAAGGGCCAGGGCTTTAGCTCAGTGGCACTGTGCCTTCTTCTCAAGTGTAAGGTCAGGAGTTCTATCCTGGTACCAAAAACAAAACAAAACAAAACAACAAAGCAAACAACAGCAACAACAACAAAAACCTTTAAAAAAATAAAAAATGCACTGCCATGAGATTTTTAGGTGTAGCTGTTACTAAGATCTTTTCTAAAGTTAATCTTGAGAAGCGGATGAAGAATTCATAATGATCTCACTGAAAGGGTGTTATGAATACATACTGTTAGTTCAGATTGCATTGTTAAGAATCCCTAGACCAGTAGTCGCAAACCTATGGCATGTGTGGGGCGCTGGCTGTTTGTTATCTTGGAAAGCTCCGAGAGCTTCACCATCACTGCCCGAGAGTACAGCCTCAATAACTGGATAGGACACTTTCATTGATTACCAACGTGAGATCAGCTGGCTTTCTAATTAATATTTTACTACCTTTAAACCAAAGAACAGTTATTTATTTAACTGATACAAATTATGAGCACTCATGGCTCAATTTTATTCATCAGTTTCAAGTTCTTGCTCAAATATAACCTATTTTAAGTATCTCTTAAGTGGTTTATTTAATATGAGCTGTTCATCTGCCAACCTATGATAGAAACAGAAAAGATTTGTTGTCAAAGTGCTGAGATGATAGCTTATTATTATATCTTAATTTCCTCCATGTACTCCATTGGCTTATATTACTTCTAAACCTACTTATAAAATTTGTAAAACATCAGTTGACAGTTGCATATTAAGAAATTTAAAAATTAGTTTTAAACATTTAGGATTTACACAAGTGTAATTTTCATACAAATTTTTCTTTGGAATTTTATGAATTCATGTCACATTTTAATGCGTGTTTAGAAATAAGTTTCCATTTCATTCAAATACTTAAATAATGAAAAGTTATTCAGATTTTCAAAGTTTTAATAATAAATGTAAATTTATCATATATAAGATTTAAGGCAATCCTTGATACCAGCTTTGAAAGTATTACATGGTGAAATATTTAAGTAGCTTTGTATATTATAAGAGTGGTTTTATTAAACACACTACTAATTTATATTTGACATACTTACATTTTTGTGTAACATAATCATAATCATAATATTGATCAGGCTGAAAAGTGAGAATAGCATTCCTGATAAGACATTTCAGAATACCCTTCTGAGTTTAATGGGAATATTTATTATTTTTATTCTATAACAGCTTAGTTCATACAATTTTATAAGACAGTGTGATCTTTAAGGTATGTATTTTTTCAGTATTCCTTATGCGTGAATTTTTTAAAACTTTTTGTTGTTAGGTGCTGGGGATTGAACCTAGGCTCTTATGCTAAGTATGCATATTGCCATGGAACTATGCCTCAGATTAGATTTATGAATTTAAATTAAGTTATTTGTTATCTGAATTAATGAAATCTTAATCTTCATGTAAAATTTAGCCGTCCATTTGTTTTTGTAGTAGAGTGTTGTAACAAAATACACATATTCATTTCTGAATTCTGTTGATTTGAGAAGCAAGTTCTTATTTGATTTCTGTTAGCCCCTGTCAATTTTGTGCTCCTCGGTAGCCATAGAGAACATCGATAAAAACCAAATTGTTCAGAAAAAGTAATTATTACAATTCTATTGCTATTACTGGCAAAGCAATTAAAAGCATTAACTGTTGAGGTACAGAAAAGAGTGTATTCTACAGAAATAGAAGATCTATCTTTTTGGTAACCTTGTAAGGTAATTTTCATGATTCTTTTGGTTCTGAACATTGATAAAGTATAACTTTTCATATCAGTTAGGAATTTGAGAAGATATATTGAATATATTCTATCAGAGTTTTTGTTAGTAACAATTAATGACCTTGTCTTCTTAAGCTTTTCCTCACTACTGTCAGAGACATTTTCTTATGTATCAGACTGGTCTAGTCTCTTATTATTATCATTTGGTAGCTCATCATCACTTTCATATTTTGAGACTTGTCCCCCTCATAACTCTGTGTTCTGCTTCTTTTATCCTTGGATCTTGTTGACAACCACATGGTGGTTCATTAGTTCACAATGCTTTTGTGCCATGGCACATGCTATGACTTTTGGGGGGGCTATTTTTCTTTAGTTGCACCATCATTCCAGTAACTTTTCCCCTTTTCCTTTCTGTGAACGAATTGCTTATGTCCCTTGTCCCTTTTTCACTTTGCATAGTAGTTTTTCTTTATGTATTTCTATGAATAAGTAGCATTTAACTGTTAACCCTTGAAATAAAAAAAATGTTTTTCTACTTATATTATTATGTGAAGTAGTTTTAAATCTTTGTGCAATGAAGTATATTGGTGAAGTCCTATTAATTTTTCACTGTTTTTCTACTTAGAAAGTCCTAAACAAATAACAAATACCAAAATAAAGTTATATATTTATGTTCTTCCTTTTATGTAACTTCAGTTTTTATGAGGAGATATAAATGAACCTGTACTCTATTTTTTAACACAGTTAATCATTTGATCCACAATAATTTATAATCCTTCTTTTGTTGATGTTACTATTTTACCATATGCAAAATCTTAACTGTACTAGAATTTTTCTCCTCCATTACTTATTTTCCATCAGTCTGTTTCAATTTCCATTTAAATATGTTATGTTCCTGTTAATTTAAATTCATGGTATGTTTTAATAGTAAGTGGTATGTTTATTTTTTACTACTGCATATCACATTACCATAAAATTAGCATTAAATGATATCCATTTAGTATTTCAATTATTGTCATATTCTGTGGGTCATGAATCTTGGCATAGGTAACCTGCAGTGTCTACATTGCTGGTACCAAGGTGTCACCAGGACCTGTGGTCCCATTTCAACAAATCTTTAAGTCTGTTTTCCTTCATTAAGTTTATTGGTACATTTTAGGTATTCAATATAGTTATACTCATCATTGGGATCTTGTACCTTATATATTGGTTCTTATTTTTTTCCCCATTCCCCTGCCCTCTCTTCACCCCCTCCACCCTTCCCTATTTGCAAAGAATTGGTTTGCATTTTTTCCTTTTCTCATAGTTTTACTTTTCCCTCTTTCCTTCCCGTACCCCTCCTATTTCCCCTATTCCTTTAGACCTTTTCTTCCTATTTCACATTATCAGGTATAAATTTTGATTCTTATTTACAGTTTTAGGTTTTCACACTAGAGAAGCTGTTCAGTATTTACCCATGTGTCCTTTCTATTTCGCTTAGGAGTATGACCTCAATGTGCATCCCTTTAGCTATAAATATCTCTAGTTTCTTGTTCTTTATGGCTGAGTAGTACTCCATTTTATAAATCTGTTTTTCAAGTGCATTCATGATTTTGTCAGAGAGCTGGGGCAAAGAAGAGAAAAAGAGAGACCAAGACCAGGGTAAGCACACACCCAAGGCCCTCACTCTTTTCTGCTGGCCTCACTTCCAAAAGGCTCTACCACCTTCCAGTGGTACCATGACTTGTGACCAAGCCATACACATATGAGACTTCAGATCCAAACTATAACATCCAGATATAATTTCCTGTTCTACTAGTAATGCTCATCTTATTTGAGATTTTAATTATACACAAAAAATTTCATGATTCTACTCACACTTGAGTGTAAACTGTGCAAGGCATACAAAGGGATGGAAATCTCGGGGGCCATGTCAGAATTCTTCCTAATACAGCTGGATAAGTCTTCTTTTGTTATCTTTCAAAATATTTTTAGTATTTTTATAGATTTGCTCTTCCAAGTAAACTTAGTTGGCAAAAACAACAAAGTACTTTTTAATCCTTTCCAGTTTTCTATAAATTTGAAAACTTTATATTAAAATATTGTGAAACATGTAATGTGAAATGTCTAGATAGCCAAATACCACCACTTTTGTAATTTTATTTGAAATTGCTTTAAATTTATAAACTGATTAGAAAAGAATAAGCATTTAAATTATTTAGTTTTCATTATTACATCCTGTGGATATTAATTTTTGTCATATACATACTTATGATGCTGTTACAATATTATTTTTCCAACGTATATATACAAAACTATTACGTATATTTTTATTTTATATCTAGCATCTTTAAGAAACTGTTTATTAGTTATGTTCAGTGAATACCTGGGGTTTTATCTGGGAGTCAGTTATTAAAAATAAACATGGGTTGTTCTTTAAATGCTATATTTCTAACTTTAGTTTCATGTTTTATTGCATTTGGCTAGAATTTGTAGACGCAGTGTTACATAACCCTAACAACTAATTTCTCATTCCTGATTGTTCTGTGAATGCCTCAAGTATTTCATCATTAAGTATTATATTGATTGCTTAAGTGATTTTTATTATCCTGTAGAAGTACTTTTTTTTTTTTTTTTTTTTTTACCGGGTTTAACTTTTTTTTTTTTTTTTTTTTTTTTTTTTTGTACCAGGGATTGAACTCGGGTCCTTGCGCTTGCAAGGCAGACCACCGAACCGCTGAGCTAAATCCCCGGCCCTAGAACTACTTTTTAAATCACATTGCAGAAATTTTTGTCATGAATAGATATTAAATTTTTTTGCATTTAATTTACATTTTATTGAGTGCATTTTTTAATCTATCAGTGTACTTTTTGATCCTAATGATGTTTTATATCAGAATTTTTTTTAGTAGCAAATATTCTTTATATTACTAGGTAGATACTTTAAAATACTGTTTAGGAAAGGTTGATCTCAGCTAGTTCAGGAAATTCATTTTAAGTGGGTCAATTCAGGTTTCTATTAATGGAACTGATAATCCTGTAAAAATGTTACCACTTAAGAAATTAGAGAGTTTTTAAAATCAGCTTCATTAAAATATACTTTACATGTAGTAAAATAACTAATTGTATACAGTGGTACGTCTCTTCATGAACTTAATTTGTTGTATGATTTTGAAGAAGATGGTTGTGTTTGTTTTGAGTTTGTGTAGGGAAGATGACTGTGGTTGTGTTTAACATCTACTGCAGTTTCCAAACACAAACAAAATTTTGCTAAATGCTTCTGTGGGCAAAAGTGTTTGCCCACAAAAGCATTCATGAACTGAGGTACCATTGTATTTCTGAGTTTTGACAAATGCATATAGTATATTACTATCAGCACAATTATGATATAGTCTAGTTTTTGTTTTGTTTTTTTGTCTGTCTTGCTTTTTAATCAAATTTTACCAGGAGTCTACTTTTTACAAAACTATGACAGACAGTTGATTAAAATAAAAGTAGAAAAGATCCCTCATCACAGACAGATTGAGAAACACTGCTTTATATGATTCTCACTACCTCTTCATCTGTGCTTTTGTATCCCAGAATATAAAGTTAGGATGCAAAAGAACTACAATTTGCTTCTGTCTCTATTTAAATATAAATTTACAACTTAGCAGAAGAGAAATACAGCTTGGTGTTTTATTTCCCTGAGCTCCTCTTATTTTCTCTGAGCGCCAGCCTGGAGGCTATGAGGGGCAAGTCCTTGGCTCAGGACTCAGGGTGCTCAAACTTTTACTTTCTTTTCCTCCCCTAAGAACAAAGCATAGCTCGACCAGTGATTTTTGTTAACTTATTTTAATGGCCACCCACACTAACAGGCCCAACGCTCGTGACAGCCCACTTAATCTGGTTTATTTTCCGGTGATGTTTTGTGCACACGTGTCCATTTCCATTGAAAATGACATCTAGGTGCTCTGCCAGTACCTCTTCCTGCTTTGGTCACAACAGGATGCTGTGCCTTTCATTTTTAGGTCAAAAACTCCTACCACCCCAGGGCACCACATAGGGTCCTATTTGTCACCCAGAGTCCCCTGAGAGGAGTTAAAAACCAGTTTAAAGGCAAACATGGGGAGTGAGACAGTAGCTCTATTGTCCTGACAGCAGAAGGCCACTTACTGCCTTAGAAACAAACTACACTCCAAGGGGGACTGCTTTTGAGGGAGGGGAAAGAAAATGGGAACCCATGGGAGGGTGACCCTAAACCATTTGTGCTGGGCCACAGCTGCTGGTGGGTGTCCCTGAGTGTGGCCCTGCAGGATCACATGGCTGCTGTGTGAGATGGCAGTGAAATGGCCACTTGAGAGAAGGGTCTGTAAGGGTATGAGTGCCAGCTTCCCTGTCATTATGAAGCAGCCTGCTCCTAGGAAGACTATGCTGCCCCCCCATCTGCCAAGCCCTCAAGAGCTGGCACCACGCTGCCCTGCCCTGCCTGCCGCCCCACTACCTACCACGTCCTAAACTGCCTTTGATGGAGCGTTGATGCCAAGCTTTTCCAGAGGATAGACAGTCTGTCGTCATGGCAGCATGGGAACCAAGTAATGAAGGGCAGATGGCAGGGAGTGGGCTTAGGGGCTCTGGGGCTTGCCATCCTGGGGCTGTGGGGACACAGGGTAGTAGAAACAGGTCTTGGAGCCCAGGCGAAGGAGCTCCTTCAGGAAGAACTTCGTATAGTGCTGGAAAGCGGGGTTCGGGGTGAAGTGGTGTAGACGCCCGTGCTCATCTCGCTGGTGTTGACTGAAGTCAATGAAGTCCTCAGTGTTTTAGTGGGAGTGTATGTACCCTATGTCCGTCTCGTCTCTGATCACTGCAATGCCAAGGACTGCTCCGCCACAAACGCCAGCAATGGTGTTCCATCATGGTCTCTGCGGGCCTCGTTGTACTGGGCCAAGTCCTCCAGTATGCTTTTACTCAGCGTGAGGGAGCTCACCAGCTTTTCCACGACAGGAGTGTCTGCAGTTGGCTAATTTTATGTTAATGGACCTCATCTCTCTCCTGTATCCCACATCTTTCTCTCTAGTTTTGTCATCTACTATCATCATGATTGTGCTTTTTCGTAAAACAAATCAAGTTTTAAAGGTAGAAGATTATTACTTATATTTTAAAAATTCCAAGATAGAATGTGGTGTTTTGTGTACTGCTTTTCTTTTTAAAAAGTCTTTACCTGTTGGCTCATTATATAGGGTTTGCGTAATAATGGAGGAAAAGTTCTTGCTTTATGTTTTGTTTTATTTTTTTATTCTGCCCATTAAGTTTATATGTCAGTTTTTCAAAAGGTTTCTGGAGCATCAGGAAATTAAGGAATATAGGAAAATACAAAAGCCAGAAAATAGACTACTCTGTGTATATATGTGTGTAATTTATATTATACTTGGTTATAATTATGAAAATACTACTGAATTTTTTTTCTGACCATGACAACAGAATGTCTTTACTGTCTGTTTTTGTTGGTTTGAATTAGAAATCAGCTCTCACATCAATATGAACTTTTGTGCTTGAAGTTCTAGCTTGGCTCTAGTCTGGTAAGTTTTAAACCTTTTTTTAATGCAGTCATGGAAAAAATATGTTTCTGCTTGAAGCAGTTGTCAAACAAGCTTCTTTCATCGACAGTCAGACGCAGGGCAGCTGAATGAGGCTGTTTAGTCTAGAGCAGATGCTCAGGAGATTGCAAGGTCACTGAGGAAATGTAATTATGCAGTAGATTCCAGAATAGTTTTTTTGTAGTTAGGAGTTTAGAGTATGAAATCATAATACTAATTAAAATATATGTGTATATATTTAATGAGATATATAAAATTAATTTTAGAAAAACAGCACTAAGTAAAATAAATAATTACTGTGAAATACAGTTTTAAATCAGATTTCTACAGGACCCTCCAAAAGCAAATTCAGTTTACTGTTGGAATTTGGTTATTCTTCCCAAATCACTGTAAAATTTGTTAGACCCTGTAGACTCTCTATGTAACTGTCTCCTTTGGGGAATGAAACCCATAGTAGTTAGCTCAAATTAACTGAGAAAAACAATTGATTCTTTAACAGTTACTTTACTTCTGTTGCTTGCTTATCACTTAGCAAGTACTGATGAAGTGCCTACTGTGGGCTTACTCTGCTGGGCGCTGGGCAAACAGCACTGAACAAAACAAAGAACACCCATTACCGTGAAGCCTACAGTCTTTTAATAGAAAACCAACCACAAAAATACATTATGAAATCTCTGAAAGTTTTCCATAAAAACAGAACCAGTAGGATATATAGAGATGCCTAAAGGGAGGACTGTTTTGGGAACTGGCTCCTGTGATTGTGGAGACCTTAAAGTTGCATGATTTGGTGCTGCCTAAAAGTTGGTAGAGTAAGCCCATGGTATAACTCATTGTGAGTCCAAAGTCATGAAAATGGTGAGAGCCATGGACATGACCTTCACTGAGGCCAAGCCTGAGAATCAGCTAGTGAGAAAGACCTGAAAACCTAGAGATTTTGAAGTCCTAGGGAAGAGAAGCTGAATGTCCTAGCTCCAGAAGGAGAGTGAATTTACATTTCCTTTGTCCTTTGCTGTATTCAGGCCTTCAACTGGAATAGGAGGTGTCTGCTTACCTAGGAGAGGGTGTATCTTCTTACTAAGCATACTTATTCAAATTCTAATTTCCTCTAGAAACTCAGGAAACGACCTGAAGTAGTGTTTGAGCATTGCTTTGTCCAGTCAGATTGACACATATCACTATGTACTAGTGCTCTCTAAACAATGTCAGTTTTCAGTTTATTCAGAGAAAAGTATTTTTGTTAAAGTTCTAAACAATTGCCTTGGTTACTTTTGAATTTAAGTAAATATAT
>NW_022900933.1:5014920-5057364 GCF_012274545.1 Fukomys damarensis
TATATATATATATATATATATATATATATATATATATATACACACACACACACACACACACACACACATACATACACATACATACACACATTTTTTTTTCTAATGAGCACATCTATATTTCTTGTCCTTTACTAACAGATGCATACAGACCTTCATTCAGAGAACCCCTGCTTTACAGTTAGTCCCAAGCTCCTCCCTCCCACCCAAACTCCACCCCCTACCACATAGACTTGGCTATATTTAATTTTACTTAAGAGGAAGTTTTTGAGGGTTTAGAATTCGTTTAGCTCCTTTATGGCAAAATTTCTAATTCCCCCGAGGTACTACATATTCCTGAGTTTCTTTAGTAGATTTAAATTAAACAGTGATAGTCCACTAATTATGAAAATGGAACAATAGAACTTAAATTCTTAGAATTTTGTTTTTAAAGGTTTTCAACTGTAAAGATCATTGAAAAGTTGCTAGAGTTAACATTATAGAGCTAAAGCCATGAGGAGTGTTGCAGTTTCTAGAATTTATAGGGAAATAGAAATTTTACTGAGTTTTACCAAACTCATCAGTACCACAAAGATACTTCCTAGCAATTTGGGTATCTATTGCAGTATGAAAGCTACTTTTGAAATTAAAATTAGCAAAAACTGTTCTTACTGCAGTATGAGCAAAGATAAATTATTAAAAAATCTAACTATATCACTGATTAAACATAAATATGCAAAAAGACCAAATTTAATGAAATTGTTAAATTTGCAGAAGTCAAAACTTAAAGGAGAAAATTTAACATGACAATCCATTATATGCTTATAAATGTTGCCCAATTTTAAAAAGCAAATAATATAATGAATAGGTATTTTAATATTTTTTGCAATGTAAATTTTTAACATTAAATTTTAATAAAGTCTAACAAAAAAAAATCTCAATATTTCTGTGTTTTTCTGCATTGTTACTACTTTCTGATTTCATGATTATTACAGAAAATGATTTGGTAGAGAGACACAGATGTGATAATGAACAATCTGCCCTGGCTGTGTGACATGCAACTCCTGATAAAGTTTCTTCTGAAAATTGGCATTTGTGTTGTAGCTCCTGTGTTGACAAAACATCTTGTCTCTTTTGCTATAAAAGTTAATTTTTCATCATACTTGCTTGCAATATTTTAAAAGGATTTGGAGACTTATCTTTTGACTTCCTAATGTGAGATGAATTTAGCCTTCTGTAATCTCTTTCCTTCCCTTATTTCACTTGCTGTTACCTCCTGATAGTCATTTTATACTTTTAAAATTGAATCAATATTCAGTATTTCATGATGCATATGCAAATATTTTCAGCTGGACAACATACAATGGTTGTGTTTTTTTTAGATTTCCCATAATAATTTCCTTGGTTTTTTTATGTTTTAAAATTTTCCTTTTGGTTTTGATCAGCATTTTGTTCACCTCATCAAACACTAAAATCCTTAGGACTTTATTTTGTTTTGTAAGAACAGATTTGTCCACTTCAACTTGGTTTAACTTTACTCAGTATAGATGGCACTTCTGTGCTACTTTTGCTAATAACTTAATCTCTCTGGAACTTTTGTTTGGTTTGTGTTAAAGGTAAGCAGTGTAGCTTTGAAAATTTGTGATGAGTTGGGCATCAGGCCTTGTGGGATTGCTACTTTCTAATTGCTTTAAAAATTCTCTGCAAGGAGGGGAGGAGGGGGTGAAGGGAGGGCAGAGGTAAGGGGAAAAAAATGAGAATCAAGACTTGCCATGTAAAGGTACATGATCCCAACAATGAATGTAACTGTACTGTATCCCTAAATGTACCAATAAACTCAATAAAAAAAAAAAATTCTCTGCAAGGAATGATTAGATGTAGAAAAGTGTAAGCCTTCAGATTTCTTGTTTTGAGTTTTACCTAAAACTTAATTTTGAAAGAAATGAAACTGAAAAAGGGAAAAGCAATACTATTATTACTACTTACTCTATTCTCCTGTTCTCACCCCTGCATATCCGAGAGGAAAATGAAGAAATATTCAATGACTTGAGTTTACTAGTGAGAGGCCAATTGTAGTACATATTTAGATAGTTGTGGTCTCCCAAAGACTGAGTCAGGAACAGGAAGGAACTTCTTAGGGTTCCTTGGTTTGTCATGAAGCTGCCAGTTTTCTTCAGGAAGAACTACTTTTTGAAGGCTTTATTCCTTCACTTGATTGAAATTAATATTGCACAGCCTGATGGTGGCTTTTTCCTAACCATCTGCTTCATGAGTTTACCAACTGATCTGGGCTCATTTGTTACAGATAATTATTCCAGTGTCATTTTAATCCTCACTTTTTACAGTATTTTAATGTTTAAACATGATACATTGAAAGACTATAATTTTCAGACTGTAGAGTATATCTTTTTTAATGGAATAAAACGAAGTAAACTGGCCAAGGATATTGTACTTCCCGTGTGTATTTTATGAAACTTTAATTTTAGTTGTATATATCCATTTATAGTAGGTTTTCTTGTAAAGTATATTGTTAATTGTGGTAAGAAAAATTTGAGAAATGTTGCTTTAAACACAGCACACAGTGGATGTCACCACTCAAATTGTTTCTATAGAATAGGGAGCATACATTTGAGGTCTTAGGGAAATTATATATGAACATAGCCTCAGGCAAGTGGAGAAAGTCTTTGATTTTCTTCTATCATAAGGTAGATAAACTGCTTCTATCATAAGGTAGACTTTTCAGTTTTAACCTTCATTTTAATGAGAAAATATTCTTCCCTGTTTTTCATCTAGGTCTAATGAACTTTTAAAATTTAAGTTTATTTTACAACTAAGTGAGTAGTGGAAATCTATTTTATTAGAAAATGTAAGAGATTTAAACATAGCTGGATCAAACTTTTATGCCATGTGTTTTTGTCACAATGTGTATTTACCCTAGATAGACAGCACCCTTTGAATGTAGTTGATCACTGATTAATGGCCACACATCTTGTATATGTGCAGTCCAGACTTCAATACATCTATAGTATGTATCACTGTGTATTATTATGTATCACTTAGGGTTCATTAGAGGAACAGATTTAATATTATATATATATGATTATGTAAGGATCTGCTAGGTGGGCTTCCATAGACTGCCTGCAGAATCAGGATGGAAGAATCCAAAATAGCTATCTGGTTGCTGGAAAACTAAAGGGTCCAGTCATGGGGAAAAGGCCTGGAACTCCAGGAACCAGTCAGTGTAAGAAAGCCTAAGAGTCTAGGTTGGAAGGCCACATAATGTGCACTGGAAGCCTGAAAGACCTGGAGATAAACGACCAAAGGAAATGTCAAGGACCAGAGTTCCTCTGAAGAAAAGGTCCTTCTTTTCCTTTTTATTCTGTCCAGGCTACAAGCCTATTCCTTAGTTTTTATTGTACATATAAATCATCCACAGACACACCCAGGCCTTTACTAGTCTACTAGGAGGTTTTTATTCAAGTTGACAAATCACAATATCCGGGATATATCTGAGACTTTACAGATATGATTATTTTTATTTTATCATCATAGAGTTCAGAAGGCTGCCCTCTCCCTCTTTGTGTTCTTATGGTTTATCAAATACAAGTGAAATACCTTCCTTTGTCATTTTTCTTTCATATCCTCAAGTGATGCAGTGGTTTAGGTAATAATTTAGTAAGAAAACTAAAGGTTGACCTGATAGCTGTGATTTATTTAGCTTAGCATATCATCCTTCATATGAGTCCATCATTATTTTGATTCTTACTATTTTAGCTTTTAAAGATTTATTTAACATTGTGGAAAATAATTGAAATAATTTTTGGGATGATAAAACAATTGCATTTTTTAAGGTAGTGGTAAAAGTGAGATCCTTAAGACCCCATGATGCTTCTTACATTAATGAAAATGCCCAATTTACTTATATGATTTTTTTTAAGATAGGAAGAGTTTTGTTCTAGTTTGAAACAGGTTTACCGAAGTATAACTGATGTAACAACAAACATGCATATTTAAGCACATGTCCTTAAAATGCAGTCTGATGCATTTTTGTATATCACTTAAAAACTGTCATCAAGGGGATTTAGCTCAGTGGTGCCATTGCCTGCCTTTCCAGCACAAGGTCCCGAGTTCAATCTCTGGTACCCTCCCAAATAAAAATAAATAAACAAACAAATAAATTGTCATCATAAGCAAGATAATAAACATATCCATCACTCCCCAAACTTTCCTGGTGTCATTTTATAATTTTTTCTGACCACCTCAATTTTCCACTAAAAAGCCACTTGTGTTTTTAGGAGTAATAAATTAGTTTGCATTTTTTAGCATTTTATACAAATGGAAGATCAGTTCTTTTTTGTTTGACTTCTTTTACTCAGAGTGATTACTTTGTGATTCATCCATGTTATAGTGCATATCAATGTTTCATTCCTCTTCACTGCAGAATAATATTCCACTGTAAGTCTGTACCACAATTTATTTGGTAACCTATTGATGGATATTTGAATTGTTTCTAGGTTTTTCCTCTAGTTTTGGTTTGTTAAACCCGGTAAGAGCTTTTTTGTTCATTTTTGGATTTTTGAGACCAGGTCTTGCTATGTATTCCAGGCTGGCCTTGAACTCACTGTGTAGTCTAGAGTAGCCTTGACTTCACAGTGATCCTCCTGTCAGTCTCCCAAATGCTGAGATTACAGGCATGAGCCCCCATACCTGGCTGATATCAGCATTTATATACAGCTCTTTGTGCATAGGTATCTTTTCTTCCCTGTTTTCTTTTTGAGTTATTTCCTAGGAGTTCAATGAGCATATCATTTTATATGTCTTAAGTTTTAAAGAAAATGACATCGTCCAAAAAGGTCATGCCATTTGTGTCTCCACTATGTGTGTGAAAGTTACAGGCGCTCCTTGCCCTTCCCAGTACTTAACATTGTCATTCATTTAAATTTTAACCATTGGAATTGGTGTTTCTTATTATTTTAATGTTTGTTTACTTTGTTTTTTGGGGGGATTGGGAGTTTTTTTGTTTGTTTGTTTTTGTTTTTTGTTTTTAGTACCAGGGATTGAACTCAGGACCTTGCACTTGTGAGACAGGCACAGTGCCACTCAGCTAAATCCCCAGCCCTTAACATTTGTTTACTGAATGATTGGAAATAAGTACTCAGAAACCTTATTTTTTTTTCTTAGTACTTTATTGTTATCTCCCTTCCTTCTGGTTGGAAGTAATGCTTTCTTGTTCGGAAGTCAGTGTTACCATTCCCCAAATAAGGAGTCCAAGAAGTGAAAACTAGATAGTTGGTTCTGTTAGTATAAAATCAAAATATACTTAAGATTTGCTTTCAATAATATTAAATTATTTAAACATGCTCAGAATCCCCAAAGTAGTCATTATTCTGACGGGAGGGTAAAGTTGCCATGTTTTTTTGTTTCTCTATATAACTGGTTTTAAATGTAAAAACATAAATCCTGAAGAGTGGAAGTGGAGAACAGGGATGGTTTTCATTTGCAACAATTTCCTGTGAGACACGGCCCTCAACAAGGCCCATATTTACACGAGTCAATACATTTTATATACAGTGGTGTATTCAGCACATGTAAAATTTTTTAATTTCACATTTTAGTCATTGGAATGTAATACTTTAATAGTAAATGTGTCTAATAACACTAGGTTAATTTTTAAATAATTTTACAGTAGAAACACCAGTTAAATCAACCTTTTGGTTATATATGTCAGAAAAAATAAATTATTTTTGCTGCCACTGCAAAATCAATTGTGCAACTGTTCTTTTTAAACTGACTTTTACGTTACTAAGTTCTAAACGCTACAGTCTGTAACTTGTCAGAAGCAGGTTTTGGTTAATAGATATTTTCAGTGATGTAATGGGAACTTTTGGCAGTGAGTCAGAATATAATGGACTGTGATTAATGTTTTAATAAGTACTTTTCTATTGCTCACGATGTAGAGGAGAAATGGTTTCCTGCTCACATTGATAGGAGAATGGCAGGTGTGCATGTAGTATTTTAAAAAAAGAGTTGAATATTTGTCTAAGAATAACATTAATAATTTTATATGGTTAAAATTAAAATTACCATAAGAGGTATGTGTGCTACCACAGAAACCTAAAATTGATTTGATGAAAAATAAAAGTAGGAGATGTTTATTGATGTTCTAGTTACATCTTTTAATTAGCTAGACTGTTGTTTTCTTTTGAAGCTATGACTTGACATTTCTGTGGTTTGATCTTGGGTCTTTGTGTAAACGATAAGGAAATCAGGGACCTGCTTAAAATGTATGATTTAGGGCCTATGAACTCTGTGCTATGTTGTTTCTAAAATAGTGAGTCTTTTCAAAAACCTTTTCTAAAAAGCTTTTCTTTTAAGGACAGGAAGTACAGATTGATAGTCAAACTGAATAGTGATCATGTGAGAATTCTCCACTGCAAAGGCCCTAAGTTCAACCTATAAACCCAATAAAGTTTAGAAATTTGGAAAGTTAAACTCAGAAGATTTTGTGTCAGCTTTGAAGATAAACTGGAAGAAATGCTGGTGTTCTGGACTTGCGGATTTGGTTCACATTTTGTATTTTTGCTATTTAATTTTGGCAATTTATATGCAATAATTATGTGTTATTTGTTATAGGTGGGGAGTCGTAGGGCTTAATAGAATCCACTGTGGAATAGTACTGTACTACTGCTGGTGTTTTTTGGCCCTATATTTATCTGTACGTAAAAGCTGAGCATCTGTCCAAATGTGCATTTTCTGGAAGAAAATTCATAGTTTTTTCATTAGATTCTCAAACAGATATTGACTCCAACAAAGGGTTTTGAGTAGTGATTCTCAAGCTTTGGAATCTGTCGGAATCGTAGAGTGTTTACTGAAACAGATCACTCAGCTCCACTGTCAGGGCTTCTGATTAAACAGGGCTCCAAGAATTTTCCTAGCAAGTTCCTAAGTGATGCTGATGTCGCTGACTAGGGACTGCACTCAAAGAACCAGGGGTATAATCTTAGAAAATCATTTTCTAGGTCTTTTCCTATTTTCATGTATAATTTTTGTCTTATAAAGGAGCATATGCTATATTATTGTTTTGTTACCTCTTTTAGCTATATCTTAGCCATGTTTATCCATTGCATTAAAGCATTCCATGTTGTAATTTATTTAACCAGTTTTAGTTTAGATATTTAGTTCACTTTCTGTTACTTTTATAAATAGACTCTTTGTAAATTTTCGTGCAATTGTTGTCTTCCAATTATTTCATCAGCAAAAGTCTCCAGATTGAAGGATACATTCCTAAGGCCTACTTGAGGCCTGATCGACATATATACATTTATTTATTTTTTCTGGTACCAAGGATCAAACTCAGGACCTTGTGCTTGGGAGGCAGGCACAGAGCCACTGAGCTAAATCCCCAGCACCCTAATTGACTTTTAATATCAGGCACTTACTTATACTTTAATGAATAAGAGTGTCCTTTAAAAGAGGAGACATTTTTACAAGGAAGCCAAAAAAACCTTTGTTTGAGGAATCAAG
Source organism: Fukomys damarensis (assembly GCF_012274545.1). Taxonomy (NCBI): domain Eukaryota; kingdom Metazoa; phylum Chordata; class Mammalia; order Rodentia; family Bathyergidae; genus Fukomys; species Fukomys damarensis. The sequence goes on from NW_022900933.1 coordinate 5,022,421, forward strand.
TGTTTTACTTCTCGCTGTTTCATGTAGCTTTCAGTTTTTAGTGAAATCTTGTTTGGCCAATACATTTTCTAAATGGAAAACACTTATTTCAATCTTTGTAATAACAACGATAGCCTATTTTTATTTATTTTTGAGATTTTTGCCATGTAATTTATTGGTATGTGTCCTACACCATGGGGTTTATAATTTATCCCAATTTATATTACCAAGTTTGTCCCAGTAACAAAGAGGTATTTAAGTGATGTCAATTTTTTAAAAATCTTTTGCATACTTTGAAAGTAGTAAAACTGTAGTATAGATTAAAGTGAGAGCATTTGTTTTCTTCCTGTTGGGAGCTATAGTAAAAAAAAGCTAAATTGAGATATACTGTTTTTTAATTTGAAGAAAAATGAAATGTTAAGCCATCTTTAAAATAAGAAATAACAATATCTATATCTGTTATCTTTCTGTGGTACTATACGACCAAACAACATCTCCTTCCCTGATGTTCAGAATTAAAGTACTGAGCCCATACTGACAAAAATAACCTGAATAAGAGATCCAGAAATGTGGTCATTGAGAGATGTCAGTGTGGGGGGATATTGGGTAAAGTAAGATAAGAAAGGGGTGAGAGGACAAGTTGACAGCTGGGACATAAATTGAAGTAGGCAGTAGTTCAAATGAAACGTTTTTACATTGCCCATTTTTAGAAGACATATCTGTTACACATATTGTCTTATACACAAATGGTAAACAGTGGTATGATATATATATATTTTTTGGGGGGGGTTCTTTTGAGACAGGGTGTCACTGCATAGTTCAGACTGGCCTTAAACTCACTATGTAACCTAGACTGATTACAGGGATCCTCCTGCCTCAGCCTCCTGAGTGCTGGGATTACAGGCATGCACCACCACACCCAGCCATATATGTTTAATGTGAACATCATCTTAGTTTGCATATGATTTTCCCCAGTAAGTAAAATGTGTTTACCTAGTAAGTAATAGCAGCTGAACTTAAATATACAAATATATTAACACAACTGAATACAATGAGTCACCACGCAATGAAGAGAATATTGTTTGGGCTTTTTTGTTTTGTTTTGTTTTGTTTTTTTGAGACAGGGTCTCACTATGTAGTGAGACTAACCTGGAACTCACTGTGTAGCCCAGGAGGGTCTCGAACTCACAGCGATCCTTCTGCCTCAGCCTACCGAGTGCTGGGATTACAAGTGTGCGCCACCACACATGGCTCTCACTATGTAGTTTAAACTGACCTGGAACTCACTATGTAGCCCAGGATGGTCTTGAACTCACAGTGACCCTCCTGCCCCTGCCTCAGCCTCCCCAGTGCTGGGATTATAGGCATGCGCCACCACACCCAGCAATGAAGAGAATATTGTACAAAATGTCTAATTACGCCTCTTCTTTTGCCTTAGTTTTGCTGTGCACTCTATCTCAGAAGTACTGCTCCAGTTTTTGTGCATTTTACTCTTACTATCATACTTAGCAACCTTATCATTTTCTTATAACTCCTTCTATCCAGTTACAGTTTTTTCTTCCTTCCTTATAAAACCCATGTTTACAGTATTACTGTTTTTTTGTGATTTAACCCACCTTTTAAAATAAATTGTTAATACTCTGGAGATTTTTCACGTTTTTGTTAGTGTTCTGGTGATGTGATCTTTTTGTATTTGGTTTCTTTTGTGTTTGTGAGATTCATAATGCTAGTTTTGCATGGATTACTTCCTACTTTCCCTAATGATTTTGAAATGTGCATTTTGGCGGAATGTAAAATCTTTCAGGAAAACACCAAGTAGTTGTAGGACTCATGTTCATGGAGTTGACTCTCTCAGAAGCAGTTTAGCCCTTGAAATTGTTCAGTGTGAGGAGATTTCTTGATGGCGATTCAGCCTCGATTGTGGACGTTTATCATGGAACTATTCATTTGGCCTTCCTTTCTGGTTGGAAATCACTAGTGGTTAAAAGGTCTGCTTTTGCTATGAAATAAACTATTCAGAAATTACCCCGATTGTACCTACAAAGCGTTTTAGAGATGTGACAAAACTTAAGTGCTTTCACTATTCTCAAACCCTGCTTGGCACATGTTATAGCAGATGTGTTTCCCCCACGTCCGAGCCACAGCAGTGGTGCCAGCTGAGTACTCTACTGCTGTCCTGACACTGCGCTGCCCCCGCTTCAGATGCCGCCGCAGTGGCAAGTTTTCACCTATACTTCCTACTGGCTATAAATTGGGGTTCCCATGACCTACCCCCCATTTGATTACTTTCATATGCACTTCAGAGTTCAGAGAAATACTTCACTTGTGTTTACCCATCACACGCATATCGCAGAAGACACAGATGGACGGCCCGATGGAAGATGCATGGGTGAGGGGCGCAGAACTTCTTGGCCTGAGTAAGCCACACTCTAGGGAGCTCTGGAGCTCTGTGTTCGGCTGTCTGGAAACTCATCTGAACCCTGACTTGTGGGTTTATGTGGAAGCTTCATGTGGACATGGACATGAGACCACCACCAAAAACTTAAAGCCATTTTTAAAACTTTATTAAAATATAATTTACATAGTACTGCAGAGTTCATTAACCTTGGTTGAGACTATGATTCAGTGATTTCAGGGGTATGTTTGCCGAGTAGTACACTTCTCACTATTGTCAGGGCCAGTTTTGTGTGTGCATCATATAGGGGCTTATGCCCTGGAGGGAATTCTGTGTTTAGAGAGGCCCTGTACTTGGAGTCTAATGCTCCATGAGTACCACCTTGAATTCTCAATAACTTCATGTTCACATTTGTTTTTTTGTCGGTAAAATCTGATGACAGTGGAGCACTCTTGAAGGTCTCGCAACTATCTGATCTCACCTGGCCAGCTCTTCCCTCCTTGGCCACCTATTTTCCCTCTTCTGCTCAGTTGTTGCTGCCTCCACATCCTGAAAGGTCTGCACTTCACGCTCTGAGGTCTGTTTTCAGACAGTTGTGTCATCACAAGAGAACACACCATTACTGGCAAAGAGCACCATGATGGGTCAGGAGAGTGTTCACAGAAGAAGGAGAAAATAGTCAACAGCTCTTTAAACAAGATGCTGACACTTTTACATTCTACTGAGCTCAACCGCATCCCCTATCCTTTCTGTTTTCTTTTTATGCTAATTTACAATTAATGCTCATTTTCTGTGCCTAGACTTAGCTAACTGTTTATCTCTTTGTTGGCTGTATAGGTTTAGCTATTCTAGACATTTCATCTAATTGGAATCATAAATATGTGATTTTTTTTTTAATCTGGCTCCCTTCATGTTTTTGAGTTTTATATGGTACATAGATTTGTATTTCATTTTTTACTTCTGTTAATATATCACTGTATAGATATACATTGTTGGCTTCTCTAGTCATTAGTCAACGAGCTTTGGGGTTATTTCCACTTTTTTTGGACATAATGAATAATTCTGCAATGAATATTCATAGTACTTGCATATATATATATATATATATATATATATACACACACATACACACATATATATTTCTATTTCTCTAGGGAATGAGTTGCTAGATTATGCAGCAAATATGTGTTTATAACTTGTTTGGGGGGTGGTGCCGGGGATTGAACTTGGATCATTGTGCTTGCAAGGCAGGCCACCGAATTGCTGAGCTAAATCCCCGGCCATGTGTTTATAACTTTTTAAAGAAACTGCAGAACTGTTTTTTTTCCAAAGTGGCTATACCATTTTACACTCCTAAAAGTTCATGTGTTCTCAAGTTTTCCATCATCTTTGGTAACATTTATAATTATCTGTCACTTTGATTATAACCATCTTAGTGGATGGAAAATGCTGTCACTTTGGGGATTTAATTTGCATTTCAGTAATGACTAACGGTGATGTGTATGTTTTTATGTGCTTAGTACCCATTCACATATCTTGTTCAGTGAAATGGCTGTTCAGATCATTTGCCTATTTTTAAATGAAGTATTTTATCTTATTATCAAGTCACAAGAATTTTTAATACAGTGTAGATGCCAGTTCTTATAATATGTAAATATTTTCCCTAAGTGTGGTTTGTCATTTTACTTTTTAACCCTAGTATCTTTGAAGCATAAACATACTCAACTTTGCTAAATCCAGCTTACTAATTGTTCTCTTTTATTACCATGCTTTCTAGTGTGGTATCTAAGATGCATTCACCTAACTGAAGTGTGCAGATTTCACCCTGTTTTTCTCCAAGTTTTAGTTTGGCATTTGCATTGGTGCCTATCATTCATGTACATTTAATTTTTATATATTGTATGAAGTAAGTGTCTGAGTTCATTTTCTTTCCACATTGATACCCAATTGTCTCACTGCCATTTTTAAAAAAAGAATATTCTTTCCTCAATGAATTCCTTTTAAAGACATGTTCTGTGTCTCATCCCTACTATTTCCTAGTACATGGAAGCAACACTACAGGATTTTTGAGCCTGATCTTTCCTTGAGCTGAGAAATGTTACTTTTCCTGAATTACATTTTTAGTTTTTAGTTTTGTAAATATTAGAAGTGAGTAAGGCTGAGGAATTTCTAATTTTAGGTATAATTTTCCATTTTTTTGTTTGTTTGAGATTGTCTCACTATGTTGCCCAGGCTGGTTTTGAACTCCTAGGCTCAAGCAATAATTTTGCTTCACCTTCCCATGTACTTGTGACTATAGGTATGTGCAACTGCACCTAAGTTGGAATTTAATTTTGATGTGAAAATTATAAAGGTACATCTTATATCTTTCCTGTCAACTTATAATTAAATCTTAAGTATAGCCTCTGATTCTTAAGCCATGAAACATTTTGATAGGAACCACATTCTTTAACCTAAAGCAAACATCTAACCTTACAATGCCAAAAGGTCTAAATATTGTTTTGCTCTTCCAATCCAAAATGTTTGCATTTAGAGGTCAGAAAAATATAACAGCTTTGTTAAGCAAAAACAGCTCCCACAACATCTCAGTTTCTCTTGCCCAGCTCCAGCCCGTCTCATCTCAGTCTCACTCTATAGTGCCTTTTTCAATGACACAGATAATTCTGAAATGAGAAGTATTCGGGGGTGGGGGTACGATAGTGACAACTGCAGGATTCTCTTTCCCTCTGAAGTGTATCAGAGGTAGTCATCTTGGTGCAAAACCTCTGAAGACCAGTTAACCATGTTTCCTGTCTCAGGAGCTGACGGTCTGGAGAGGAAGACTGTCATGTAAACCATACTATGGGAAGGATCAAGGAAGGCATTACAGAATATGGGCATGTAAACTATTTTCTAGGTAAATGAGTCTACTAGTAGCATGCAGGGACTGTTCTGTCAGAGGAGAAGATGTAGAGATTTGAAGAAACATGGTGTGATTGAGGAAAATGTAAGTTGCTCACTCTGACTAAAGCACAGTTTGTAACAAGGAGTAACAAAGTAGTTAAGATCAGATGGTGAGGAATCTTACTTACTACATTAAATATTTTTAAGAGCACACGTTTTCCCTTTTTATTTTTGCATCCTAAATTGAGGTTGAAAGAGTATAGCCATCTCTATACTTGGACTCTGTACCATATACTTTTACCAGTCAGAGCTGGTGAAGAAATTTAAGTAGGTGAGATACTCAGGTTTATATTTTAGAAAGATATTTCTGAAGGAGGCAATATGGAAAATGTATTTGAGAGTCTGATTGTTTTAAAATAGCCAAAATATGAAAGACCTGAACAGAGTGCTTGTAGTTGAGATAATGAACTCAGAAGAAATTTAAAGGATTGAATTAATAGGTCTTGGCCTCTGACTTCCAGTAGAGGAATAATCTAGTAAAATGCCAGCACTTTGGACTTGCATGTCATGACTGTAGGACGTCTTTCACAGAAATGTCTTCCTTCAGAGTTTCAGTCCGCCCACAGAATGTACCAGAGATTGGAGTCTTCTGAGAGAGCTGTCGTAAACTTCTGAAGGACGCCTAAGGCAGCTGCTTGGGTCTGCATTCTCAGTGTGCACTCTTGCTGCCTGCTATGTTAAGGGAGGCCCATGGGAGAAGTCAGGGGGGATAAGACTGCATTTATTCTCCTGCCAGAGAACATGTGCAGCTGCTGCTTCCTTCTGATTCACCACTACCACTTGCCACAGCTGCTCAGCTGGACCAAAATAGGTAGACTATCAAAGATTGCGCCAAAACAAAGCCATGTGCAGCACTGCGTGAAACTCAAAATTTTAAAAATTCATACTTCTGTCTTTCTCTTGGGGTGTTTTATTTTAAAAATCTGCCTGTAGATATATACCTTAGACCCATATTGTACATTTGATGTGCTAAAGTCCCAAATATTTATGAGTACTACTCCTGCTTGTGTACTAGCACACACATGCACTTCGCACACACATAATTTAAAAATGCTATGCCCATGGAGTTGTGACACTCTGAGAAAAGTTGCTTAGTTGTAAAGATAAAAGGTTCGTTAAACATTTCCAGAGCCAGTTTATCTAAACAGTGTAAATTAATTAAATACTCTCTTAGATACCAGCAGACTATTCAAATTTTGTATTTGGCCACTTTGGGAATTAAGTGTGTTATATGTCCATTGGATGGTGTCTACTTAAATATTTGTTTTTGTAGAATATCCATACTCCTTACTAGTTTTCTTTGCTTCAGATTTCATATTATAAGTATATTCCTTTTCATCAGTTTCACTTTTAATTATTAAGCTCCCCTTCTATCCACTATATGTCATTTTTTTGTTGTTGTTTTGTTTGGTTTTTGCTTTGTACACACTGGTTGTTCTTCCCTGTCTAGAAAAATAAATTGCCCCCCCACACACACACACAGTTTTTGAGACACGGTCTCTCTATGTGGTTCATGTTGGTCTTACATTCACTTTGGTCTTACATTCACTGTGTAGCCCAGACTGGCCTTGAACTCCCAGTAATCCTCCTGCCTCAGTCTCCCGAGTGTTAGGATCACGGTGCCCTTTTTTTTTGTCCTTTTTTTTCTACATTTTGCTTTTGATTTGGCAGCTGGTGATCCATCCAAGCACAGTGAAAGATCTTTCAAAGAGGCCTTTGCATAGATGATGAATTTCTTGATGGGCAGAGAAAACTGTATGTTGTGTCATGTTCTGACCTGGAAAAAGAAACAAAGGCTATCTTTGAAAGGGCTGCTATCCTGTTTATGCTTGCTAGTGACCTAAGATGTAAATGTGTTATTTTTTGTAAAATATCCAGTCAGTGGGAACAAAACATTTTATTGTATCAGAATGATATTCACAAGTTCCCTGCTCTTCTGCTTCTGTTTTCATAATTTGTGACCTGTACCACGTGGTTTGGGTCACTAAAGCCAGTCTTCCTTTTTTTGTATATGGAGTAATTTTTTCAAACATGTGATGTATTTTCAACAATATAAGCTTATTTTAATGTTTAAAATAATATCTTCATATTTAAAACAGTAGTTGAACTTCTAGTTTTCACCAGTATTTATGTTAGTAGATTACCATTCTTTTTATTTTATTTTATTTTCTATAACTATTTTGATAGAGAGCATAGAATTGAAAAATGAGAGAATACTTTAAATTTCATAGACAACTGCATTTTTCACTTGATTCCTGCTTTGTAAGAGACAGATACTTTTTAAAATTGGCATGATATCAATTCCATTAGGAGATGGAAAGAAAGAGCTTTTCTTATCGAAACCATACAGGTACATGCTTTTCCTACTAAAATTTTGCCACCCAACAACATCAGGAATATATTATTATTATTTAAATTTTTATAAATTATTTTTCTCAAACAAGTTTTATTAAAGTCCTGCTTATCTTTTCCCTTATGTAAGTACAGTGTAAAATTATACTGATAAATTTGTTTTTTATTCATTCATGTTTCTTAAAATGTGTTTTATTTTTAGTAAAAAAGTGCACTTTTAAAAAGAGAATTTTAATTTTTTTTATTTTGCCTTGCAAAACTATACCAATATGCTTATATTTCAGGGTTGGTTTATTATAAATTGGCTTGCATCCTGGAACTATAGTTTCAGTTAGTATAACATTTCATTTCTTTTTTTAATGAAAGAAATTGCAATTTTTAGAAAGTTAAAGTTTTTTCTTCCTTATGGTTATTACTGCGTAATGATTAATACAGTTTAAGGCAATATCACAGTGTACAGGCACTTCAACTATTTGCTTTTTACTCTAAATATTATATACATTTTAATTTGCTACTTTTTATTGCTACTGTTACTTGAAAATGATCAAGATATATTATCTGAATGTACCAATCCCCCAAAGCAAACATCACTATTCTATATTACAAACATGCACTTAAAAATATTTATAAAAAAAATTTATACCCAGAGCCCTCTTAATCTTGTCTTTTAAGCATCTGCATGACCTGACAGTTCTCAATTTTATCTCTCTGTGATCTGTGTTTCTTGCCAACTATGATATTGTATATATTTCATATTTAATGTCATGTTCTTAAGAATTTTATTCTGCACTATTAACAGTAATTCCCAAAGAATTAAACATATTAGGTGACTATACAGTTGTTTAACTGTTTCTTATCCTGTACTCTACCATTTACCGTCTTTCAAGCCATGTTTTAGAGATCACGTTTATTTTCAGATAGGTAGTTGTTAGTATTGTTACACTATAATTTGTATGCTATGTGATAATTTAAATGTTTTCAGGAAATTTGACATGGTAAGCATAACAGAATAATGCAGCAATGCAATGCACTATGGAGTGTAGACTGTTTTATTCTTAGGACCACAAGGCTAGGTGGAGCTGTGGCTCACTGGTATAGGCAGTATGAAAAGGGAGGGCTACATGGCATATCATTACCCTGGGAAGTAAGCAAGATTCAGACTTTCAGGTACAGTTTTTATGACTGTGTATTGCTCTCATATGATCATAAAGTTGAGAAATTGTGAGTTAAAATGGGACATTTATGTAGAACTGCTTTTGCTAACAGGAATTTGTGTGACATAGAATTTTCAGTACCTTAGTATATTTGTATTTATGTTTCATTTATTATTTTTCTGATTTGAATTTGGAGGGGTAAATTAGGCATAATTTAAGGGGAAGCAGTGGAGTTGATATACTTAGTAGGTACTAAACCTCAAACCTTCCCGTATTAGATATGCCACAAAGTAGGTTACCTTCTCTAATTTTAGAGAGGTTTTTAATCAATTTAGAGTCCATTAAATGAACTTCAAAAATAATCTAGGTAAATGTGTTTTCCTCTTTTTCTGTTGTTCATTGGAACCACTGTAAATGAAGTGGGGGGCATTTGTGTGCCTGGGGTTGTCTCTGAATTCTCTATTCTGTTCAACTGATCCACAGCCTGGGTGGTTTTGTTGTTGTTTTTGGTTTGTTTGTTTGTTTGTCTTTTGCCAGTACTGTGCTATTTTTAACAATGTACTTTTGTGGTACAATTTGAAGTCTAGAATTATTCCTTCTGCCTTGCCTTTATTGTTCAGAATTGCTTATGCTATTCTAGGTCTCTTTTGGTTCCATATGAATTTTGGGATTTTGTGAGGTATGTTATTAATATTTTCATTGAGACTGCATTAAATCTGTATAACAATTTTGGACATATGACCATTTGGACTATATTGGTTTTGGTTATTCAGGAACAAGGAATATCTTTCCATTTTCTTTCTTTCTTTCTTTTTTTTTTGGTATTGGGGCTCAAACTCAGGACTTTGTACTTGCGAGGCAGGCAGCAGAACCACTAAGCTAAATCCCCAGCCCCTCTTTCCATTTTCTGATGTCGTCTTTGATCTTCTTTTTTAGAGTTCTATAATTTTCATAGTGGAGGTCTTTCACTCCCTTTGTTAGGTTAATTCCTAAATATTTCCTTTTTCTTGTTGCTATTTCTTCTTAGAACTGCTTTCATTGCCTCTTATTGGTTTCCAGTATGTTGTACTGCATTATTTTTTGATTTTAGGAATTCTCTAATTTTTTCTGTAATCCATTGATTATTCAAGAGGGTGTTGTTTAATTTCTGTGTGTTTGCCTAGTTTCCGTGGTGGTTTCTTTTGTCACTAATTTCTAGTTTCCTGCACTGTGTTTTGATAACATGCAAGGGTTGTTTTATTCTTTTGCATTTACTGAAACATTTTATGGGTTAGCATGTGGTCTGTTGGGGAGAAAATTCCCATATGCTACTGAGCAGAATGTGTATTTCATGTTTGTTGGGTGCGAGACTATAGATATCTATTAAGTCCATTGGTTCAATGGTTTAGTTCAACTCCAATATTTCTTTGTTGATTTTTTTCATCTACTTATCTGGTTGTGACAGTGAAATATTGAGGTCCTCCATTACAACTGTAATTGTGTTTATCTGATTTTTCTCATCCATTAGTGTTTGTTTTGTGAAATTGGGCTTGCCGGTGTTTCATGTTATGTTTATAATTGTTATTTCTTCTGTTGAATTCCCTTAGCTGATACGTGGTGACCTTCTTTGCTGCTTCTGATCAGTTATACCTTGAAATCCACTTTGTCTGAAATTAGGATAGCTATTTCTGCTTTTTTTTTCAGGTTCTCACTGCATACAATATTCTTTTTTACTCTTTGATTTTTAATATATGAAGTTCCTTTTAAATTAACTGTTTCTTGTATACTGTGTATTGTTGGGCTTTGTTTCTTCACCCATTCTGCCAATCTGTGTCTATCACCTGAAGAATTGAGACCACATTGAGAGTTATTACTGAAAGGTATTGACTTATACCTGCCATTGCATTATTTTTCTGTTTCTGATTTATTTTGTTTGTTTGTTTTGTACCAGGGATCAAACTCAGGACTGTGTGCTTACAAGGCAGGCAGCAGAACCACTGAGCTAAATCCCCAGCCCATATGTCTGATTTCTTTATATTTTTTTCCTTTTCCTTAGCTGTTCATTCTGCCAAGTATATTCATTCTCTTTGAATTATTGGCTTTATTGGCTTATTATCTCTTTCTAGTATATCCTTGAAAATTTTTTTGAGTCTGGTTTGGAGATCATTAATTTTTTTGAGGTGCTCCTTGTCTGGAAATACCTTATTTCTCCAACAGTTTTAAAGGAAAGTATTGAAAGATACGCAAGTCTGGATTGGAAGTTTTTATGTTTTAGGGCATGAAGCACTTTACTCCAAGCTCTCCCAGCAATTAAAGTTTGTGTTTAGAAGTCTGCTGTAATTCTATTGTCTTACCTTTTTATGTGATTTGTTGCTTTTCTCAAGATTTTGTCCCTGTGATGGACTTTGGTAATTTATGATGTGGCATGTAGGTTTCTGTTTTAGTCACTGCTATTAAGGATTCTGTATGCCTCATTCCTTTGTCTATATTTGAGGAGTGTTCTGCTATTATTTCTTTGAACATGTTTTTAATGCGTTTGCAGTCACATGCTTTTTTCACTTATTTCAAGTACTGTACTCTTAGATTAGTCTTCTTTATGCCCTCTAGCAGCTCTTGGATCGATCCATTTTTAATGTTATCTTATTTTTAAGCTAACTTGAGTAGTTTATCTTTGAAAGTATCCCTATCTTCTAATTCTGAAATTCTGTCCTCACTTTGATCACTTCTCCTGCCCATACTCTCAATAAAATTTTTAATTTCCTGGATTTCTGATTGAAACCTTTCATGGCCTCTAATTCTAATTACTGAACTGGTCAATCATACTTTGTATCATTTAGTTTAGCTCAGCTAGCTTTTTTTTTTTAATGTCTGGATCATTTTATTGGCTCCTGGATCATTTTGATTATTACTTCCATTATCCTTTTAGTTACATCTTCTATTGTTCCACTGAGTACCTCTTTAGTCTGTTTTTTAACCTCCTCTGTTATGCTTTGGAGTAACTCAGATGTGTAGCTAATGTTCTCCTCAATGCCCCCTGGATTGGCTTTTCAGAAGTTGACAGTTTTTGAAAACATTTTGTTTCTTTGTCTTTTCATGTTTCTGGTTTCTTTTCTTTTCTTTTCATTTGTTTAGTTTTATGCTGAGATTTCTGGATGCTTATAGTGGAAAGACTTTGCAGCTAGAATAGAGATCCCTTGAGTTACTCACTTTTCAGTGATATAGTTTGGGCATGGCTAACTATAGTCCTTTGTCTCTGCCCCACAATCTGACTACCTCTGTTAATTTGGGAGAGGAGGATGCAGTGTAATTGCCACAACATGGAGTTCTCTGGGAGTGGATTTTAGTGTTGTTGACCTAACAGAGGTCAGGGTGTTGGCTTACACAGAAAACCCATTAACAGTAACAGTTATGCAACCCTGGAAATAGTAAACAAATTGACTATAATAGAATCATCTGACACAAATTGTATACTCATGCATCCAAAAAAAGCTACTATGTACCAGCCTTACCCCAGAATTATAGTTTAAACAGTAAAATAACCCAGGTATTGACTTATAGGAAATATGCACTAAATGCAACAACTGTATATTTGCTGTCAGTGTAAAATAATGAAAAAGTAATTTTATAGAGTTAACTATCTAAAGATTAATAAAGCTTCAATGATTACACTATTAAAAATATAGGGGATTGGGAGTGGGAAATGCAAGAAAAAACAACTTTGAAGCTTTAAATTATAGGGTAGTAGAAGGAAGAGAGAGAAGGGGGACAAAGGATCCTATTGTGGAATTGAAGGATCTTTATAAAATTAGGTAAATAACAGGCAAATCTGACAAGAAATAGAAGATAAAAGAAAAAAGGGAGAAAATATTATATAGAGAAAAAAAAAGATTAAAAGGAAAATTAAAAGGAAGAAGAGGAACAAAATAAAAAAGAAGAGTAAGATGTTAAAAAAATGAGATAGAAAAAAGAAGCAAGGAAAAAGGACAAGGGAAAATTCCCTAAGCCCCACTAAAATACTGTCAAAGAAAGAGGAAAGGAAAGAAGAAATAGATACAACACACACACACACACACACACACACACACACACAAAAGAAGATTTTCTGTGATTTTGAATGCATGGTGTTCTTTCGAGATCTACAATTTTGGGGTCTAGCAATTCTCATTTTTCTCTGAGGCCCTTTTGCTCTTTCCAGTTGTGGCAGTATCCTTCGAGATTTGTGCCTGCTCACACTAGTTGATGAAGAAGGCATCCAGACTCCAGATTTGTGCTGGATGCAGGAAGCAGTAGGCAGCAAAGGGAGGACTCCAATGCCATGACTTTCAAATCCAGAGGAACTCAGGCTGTGTCTAGCCTCTGGCCTCTGGTCTTGGGTCTCAGGCATTGTCCTTTTTCTCAACACCTCAGGCAGTCTGTTTTCCTTCCTGCTTTTGGTCATGGCCATTTCCCATGCTGCCTCTCACCCAGACACTGAGAGGGTAATAATACTGGGAACCCAGAAGTATAGCTGCCCTGTGGCTTCTCTGAGTCCCAGAGCCTTTTCTGGAATGGCACCTTACTAAGCACTCTCTCCAGGGATATAGAGGGACACCTGGCTGGCTCAACCCCAGCTGTTGCCTGTAGAAGAACTCTTGTGGGAGCAGAATCCCCTGTTGTCCCTGTGGTTCACAACATCTGCTGATCTGTTCCATGCCACATTTCTCCCTGGGGCCCCCTGGAGTCTGTAGTGTTCACGTTGTCTCTGCAGGTTTGGTCTACCTTTCATGGAAGCTAGCAGCCTGGGAGAATCCAGGCTGTTTCTTTCTTTCTCTACATTGTATTTTGTCTCTTTAATATCTCTGTGGGTTTTTAATTTTTCAGTCAGTTCCTTCCTGGTACCTGGGGATCTACTTCATTTTTTTCTTCCCCTAAATTCTTATTTTCTGTTGTCAGGATTCTTAATCTTGGACAGCCTGAATTTTGCCGCTTACAACTTGGCCATTTTTTTCCTAGAGTTTCTATTTTCCTGTCTTAAGTCTTTGATCCATTTTTATTTGCTTTTACTACAGGGTAAGAGGTGTAGGGATCTAGTTTCAGACTTCCCCAAGTGGATATTCAGTTTTCCCAGCATTGTTTATTAGAGGCTGTCTTTTCTCCAGTACATGTTTTGGGCCTCTTAGTAAAAAATCAGATATCTGCAACTCCACATAGTTGTTCCTGTGTCTTCTCTTTTATTCCACTAGTCTACATGTCTGGTTTTTTTTTTTTTTTTTTTTTTTTTGTGCCAGTACCATGTTGATTTTGTTAATATAGCTTTGTAGTGCAACTGCAAACTTGGAATTGTGATGACTCCAGCATTTCTTTTTTCAGGATTGTACTTTCAGTAGTTTCTCCAATACTCACTATACTATGAATGCCTTTTATTTTTTAATTTTCTCTATTTTATAATTTATGTGTAAAGTAAACGTGTTTATTCATGTTTCTTAATAGAAGATTTACAGTACTGTGAGTCAAAGAATGAAGCATAGAATTTTGCACAAAAAGGGGCACTTCAGGTATCTCTTGTTCATGCTTATTTTAAAGATGTAGAAATTTGAAGTCTGCAAAGTTTGTGATTTGTTGAAGCTCCTACAGTTTAATAACTTAGTGAAGTAGAATATTAAATTCCTTGATTGGGATAAAAAATAATTTTAGAAACATGTGAGAAAGGTCAAGAAAATAGTAGTTCAAGAAAAAGGCTACTGAAGTTAAAAGTAGGGATGCAATAATCTCATTACCTACTGATATATAATTTGAGATACATAGAGTTTAATATGAGGATTTATTCATTGATTATTTTAAGGAAAGAATCCAGGAATGTGTAAATTTGTTTGCTTTACTCTTGTATTACCACCACTCCTTTGATAATTCACAAGTATGTTTTCTGTACATGTTTTATAACATAAAAGAAAAAAAACAAAAAACTTAACAAAAAATACAAAGCTATTCTTTTTCTTTCTTTTATTGAGTTTATTGGTACATTTTAGGGATACAGTACAGTTACATTCATTATTGGGATCTTGTACCTCTACATGACAGGTCTTGGTTCTCATTTTTTCCCCTTTTCCGTGCCCTCCCTTCACCCCCTCCTCCTCTCCCCATTTACAAACACTTCATTTCCATTTTTTCATTTTGTCATATTTTTTCTTTCCCCTTATTACCTTTCCCCTACCCTTCCCACTTCCCCTACACCTTTAGCCCTTTTCTTCCTTTTTCACATTGTCCATTATATCATTAGGATCTTATGTACTATTATAGTTTTTCACACCAGAGAAACTATTCAGTATTTACACATGTGTGACTTATTTATTTCAATTAGGAGTATATCCTCAATATGTATCCATTTTCCTACAAATGAATCTAATTTCTCATTCTTTATGGCTGAGTAGTACTCCATTTTATAGAAAAACCACATCTTCTTTATCCAGTTTCCAACTGATGAGCAAATGGGCTGTGTCCAAGTTTCAGCTATTACAAACTGTGCCGCTATAAACATTGGTGCACATATATCACTATGGTATGATTCTTTTGGAAAGATACCCAGCAGAGGGATGGCTGGATCAAATGGAACCTCTACTCCCAGCTCTTTGAGGTGTCTCCATACTGATTTCCACAGTGGTTGCACCAGTCTGCACTCCCACCAACAATGGAGAAGTGTTCCTTTCTCCCAGCAACCCTGCCAATATTTGCTATTGTGTGATTTCTTGATAGCAGCCATTCTTTGTGGGGTGAGGTGGAATCTCAGTGTTGTTTTCATCTGCATCTCTCGAATGACCATTGATGTGGTACATTTTTTCATATGTTTATTTGCTGCTTTACTTCTTTGTCTGAGAAATGTCTGTTCATTTCAGATGCCCATTTTTGAATTGGGTCTTTATATTT
This sequence comes from Fukomys damarensis, assembly GCF_012274545.1. Classification (NCBI taxonomy): domain Eukaryota; kingdom Metazoa; phylum Chordata; class Mammalia; order Rodentia; family Bathyergidae; genus Fukomys; species Fukomys damarensis. The sequence continues at coordinate 5,038,123 of NW_022900933.1, forward strand.
GTGGGGGCTGATTGTTTTGAGTTCTTTATATATTCTCGATAGTGTTCCTTTGTCTGAGGAGCAGCTGTTAAAAACTTTTTCCCACATTGTAGACTGTCTCTTAGTTCTGTTGGTGGTTTCTTTTGCAGTACAGAAGCTTTTTAATAAGATGAGATCCCAGTTGTTGATTCTATCTGCTAGTTCCTGTGCTACTGAGGATTTGTTCATAAAGTCTTTTCCTATGCCAATGTCTTCAAGAGTTCTTCCTAACTTATCTTCCAGCAAGTTTAGTGTTTCTGTTTTAATGTTTAGATCCTTAATCCACTTGGATTTTAATTTCATGCATGGTGAAAGATAAGGGTCTAGTTTTAATCTTTGGCAAGTTGAAATCCATTTTTTCCAACAACATTTATGGCTATCTTTCCTCCACTGAGGATGGTCAGCTCCTTTGTCAAAGATGTAGTAGCTGAGCACATCTAGATTAGTTTTTGTGTCTTCCAATCTGTTCCACTGATCCTCAGATCAGTTTCTTTGCCAGTACCATGCTGTTTATATCACAGTGGCTTACAAAGCTATTCTTTACAACTCTATCCATTTCAATTAATTTTTATTTACAGTATTTTAATTGAATACTAGGTAGTCAAGAACAGAATCAAAACTGAACAGATTAAAAATAGAAAATGACAAATGATGGAAATTTGCCAGGAAGAAGAGTGTAAAATAGGGTAGGAGGAGAAACGAGAAAGCATTATATTCCATATACATAGATTCTGGCCCTTACATTTGCTCCTCTTTTCAAACTATTGTATATAAGATGCAGTAATAGATTGGAAAGTCACGTTAAGGGAGTAGTTTCCCATCATACTTGCTTAGTTTTTTATCTGAATTCAATGACTAGATGGACTTAATGATAAGATACCTAAAAGTATGAGTTTTAAATTCAACTCTTCTTCTATATAAATGTCTTCAATATTATAAATTTTTAGGAGAGTCAAATTAGGATAGTTCTAAGAAGCTCAATGTTTCAAGTGTTTTTAAAGAATGAGTTTTGGACTTTAGTAGTTTACTGTTCCTACTGAAAAATTTGAAACTCTAGATGTTGTTAAAAGCATGGCAAAACCTCCTGCCACCATTAATATTTGAATTCTGTATTTAAAAGCTTCCAAGGAATCCCTTTGTTAAGTACTGGTAATTTAACAGTATTATAGGTACTCACATTGTATATAAAAGTTTTGCTTCTGGTTTTTATAATATTGAGTAATTTTTATATGATGTCTAAAAATAATGATGAATTTAATAAATCAAAAGTTCACTTACATAATTGCTTTGTTACTCATCTGAAGCTATCTCTCTGGCTAGTCCATTTTCCCCTTGATTTCTTAATCCTTGTGATTCAGGAAATTGTGTTAATGAATGGTCTCACTGAATCAGTTTAAAAAGTTGTTATATTCCATAGCTAGAATGATAAAGACAAAACTTACTTTTAGATCTTGAAAAAGGATAAAAACATCATCTGCATTATTTAATTGTTCTGTTGGTTGACTTAGAATAGATATAATATTGTTAAAAGTCAATGAATAAAAGCTGCATCTGTATTCAAAAGAAAGATCAAATATTTTTCACACAGGAATAAAAGTTTTTAGGCTGATGAAAATAATTTTAGGGAAATAAACTCATATGGAATGGCTTTTGTGATTAAAATTATTATCATTAAGTTGTTTTTCATAAAGAATTCAGCTAAAATGGTGCATCTTTATTCAACAATTGATTTTTATTCTTAGTCCAGTAATCATAGCATAGGAAAACTTATTCTGGACTTTTTCCATCCTACCTCAAGCAGTTCCGAGTAGCCAAATGCTAACTTGATATTGATCTATAACAGCTTTATGTAACAATGCCAAAATTCCAGGTTAACCTCACATTGTAGCATTAAGAAAAAAACTGATTTTTTTTGGTATTGTTTAAAATAGTTCTATTAAAATAGAAGTCCTGCAGTTCTAATGTAGTACTAACATTGCTTTTCTACCAGTAGTGCATAAGACCACCACTTACAACTATCAAAATAATAAAATTTGGGGTTGGGGATTTAGCTCAGTGGTGCTACTGCCTGCCTCACAAGTACAAGATCCCAAGTTCGATCCCCAGTACCAAAAACAAACAAAAAATAAAATTCACGTTGTTGGACTTCATAAGCTTAAGAGTGGTATTTTATAGTGATATTTGTATTAAACAAAATTTGTAAAAATAATCTCATTTATGAATAAAATACACAAAATTTGTAATATAACACAGCCATTTTATATCTGTTACAATTTATTTCAGAAAGCAAATTTATAGCTTTTTAAGCATGTATATTATATCAATGAAAAATATATCTCAGAGTCAGATTTGAAGTAAACTTTTTGTAACAGATAAGAGTTCACTATCCACAACATCATAAACCACAAATAATTAAGCATATCCTATCCTTTAGTTTAGCCAAAGAATTATGTTTATTCTTCTCATGTCAACATTGCACAGTTTTTCTCATCATTAAAGGAACACAGAGGGAAAAGCTCCAGTTGTTTTTTATGAAGCCAGTGACTGAGGCATCAGTCCAGAGGTTCTCTGCAGGCAGCAACCATGGCAAAACCAGTCATCCACCTTCACACCATACCTCCTCACCTAGGTACTGGGAATTGAACCTAGACTTTATGAATGCTAGGCAAATGCTCAACCACTGAGTTACATCCCTAGCCCTTTATTTTATTTTGTGACAGAGTCTCTCTGAATAGCCCAGTCTACCCAGAATTTGTAATCCTGCCTCATTCTCTGGAGTAGCTCGGAATATAGGCACGCACTACTACCTTTGGCAGCAAAATGTCTTTATAATGTCTATAGACATTTTGTTTCCTTATCAGAAAACTTTCTGTCTGTACAGGAGAAAGGGACATGGGTAAATATTGATGCATTTTTCCAAGTTAAATTTAATTTCAACTGAAACCATGAATGAAGCATTATACATTATATGCTTATAATTACTCAGATCATTATTTAGCTTTATCATTAGGTACTTTACTGTCATCGCTGTTGTAGAGCTCTGATCAGTCACTACTTTATAGTAATCTCAAATATTCCAGTTTTTACTTATTCCTGAAATTTATATTACTACTGGCATTCTACATTAAATTTTCATTTTTACTTATTTATATTAGACTGAAAATAATTAAGTTTTCAAATTTTTAATACAAGACCCATAATCTTTTATAAATGAGATGCCAGCAGTAGGTTTTAAGAGTAGCTTTTTATCGGTACCAGGAATCAAACTCAGGACTTTGCAGTTGTGAGGCAGGCGTGGCCTCACTGAGCTAAATCCTCTTAGCCACAGGCACTATTAGCCTAATTATACCGACATGCATGCTATCATTTGATTATGACCCATCCCACCCCCAAGCTCTTTATGACTGCAGACTTGGTCCCCCGGGGAGGAACTCCTGGGAGGTGATAGAACCTTTGTGAAGCTGGGCCTACTGGAAGCCTCTTAGGCCACTGGGCGCTGTTTTGATTACTTTCTTCTTCGCTGGGACAAAACACCTGACACCTGCAACTTCGTAAAGGAGGAGAGATTTGGCTCACAGTTACAGTCCGTGATCAGCTAACTCAGTCAGAAATGGCGTGGCAGACAAGTATAGCGGAGGAAGCCAGCCAGTAAGAGTGTCCAGGAAGCAGACAGGCAAGCCGGGAGCAGGGGATGCTCCAGTGACCCCTGTCTCCCTAGCAGGCCCCTCCTCCCCACAGCACATTCAGCCATGAAAGCGTCACTGGATTGACCCACTAGTAAGTGTAGTGGCCTCATAATTCAGTCACCTCTGTACAGAGGAGGATTTGAGGAGACATTCTAGATCAACCTTTCCATACGTAGGTCTAGTGAGGGTTGGCTCCACGCAGTCTCTGCTTCCTGGTTAAGAGGCGGCTGCTCCTCCTCACCCCCCGTGCTTCACCATGGCCACACACAGTTCATCTCAGGGTCCTCTCTAGAACTGAGCTGAAGTGGATACCACGCTCTTCATAGTAACGCTACGAACATACTGCAGCCTGAGCTGAATAAGCCTGATCTCTTCATAAAGTGAGCGGGTTCAGGTCTTTGTGCTAATAATGCAAAGCTGAGTAATACATAGGTTAGAAACCGCTAATTTAAAAAAAAATCACGAATCCCAAGGATTATGCTTGTGATTTTTGATTCCTACTGTTCCAGTGACAAATTTAACACTTTATTGTAGATAGTAAACTCCATTTAAAAATACTCTTTGGCCGGGGATTTAGGTCAGTGGTGTCACTGCCTGCCTTGCAAACACAAGGTCCCGAGTTCAATCCCCAGTACCAAAAAATAAAATAAAATAAAATTAAATTAAAATACTCTCAACCCTATTTTGTGAATTTTATTTTATTTTTTTAGAGTAAAAGTGACTATTGTAAAACCTCAGAACTCTTAAATCGAGACTTGCTTTCTCCAAATGTACTACAGTATTAGGAGCTACCTACAAAAAAGTCCAAGATAATCTTTAAAACTTAATGACATCTTTTTCGGTTTTTTTGGTACCGGGGATCAAACTCGGGTCCTTTTGCTTGCGAGGCAGGCAGTGGGACCACTAAGCTAAATCCCCGGCCCAGTGACATCTTTTAATACTAGAATATAGGTACTAATAAAATTCAGTTAATGAAAAAATTTAAAAAGTTACAAAACATATTTATTTAAACACTGAATGGCAAATATGTAGCATATATTTAAATTGCAATTATAATTCAGAACAATATATTATTACAAATCTTTTAGGACCAAAAGCAAAAATAGAGGACACATGAAAACTAATTTTTTAAAGATGAATTACTATTTAATGTTTATGGTAACTATAGGGCAATTCATAAATAATTTTGGATACATACAGGATTCCTTTTTTCTGTCCCTTTTGAAGTTGACCACATGAGTTGCTGTAGCCACTGCAGTACTCTGTGGGCTTTTTACATCAAAATTAAGACTGTGTAGGATTCTGTACCTTCTCTTCCTCCTGTCCCAGTGATAATGGCAGCAGTCGAGGTGAAATCTCCAGGTCCCTGAATGACAGTGAGTGGTTCTCTGCTGACCTGCGTGAAATATATATTGTGAGCAATACATAAACTTCTGTTAGATAAGCCTGGAATTTTTGGATTAATCTTTACTGCAAAACCAAACCTACACTGATGGACACAGTGCAGATATCAGTAGTTAGGTCATATTTTGCCTTATTCACAGATACATTTTGTTAATCTACTAATAGTTTCGTCCAGTTACTTTGTCACCTGGCTTTCTATAAATTTATGTAATGGTACCGGGAAAAAAAAAAGAAAGAAAAAGTAAAGCGTATTAGGGAACATATTTAGTCATGTAAAAAGTATAATTATTTATGCATTCAGCTTTACTTTTGTCTGTATATAAAGCTCTTTGTTTCTACTTCATATTTCTATCAAAAGAGTTCTGTCATTTAATAAATAGGCTATGCAGTTACTTTTCATAATTATAGTCTTAAAACTTTGTGATGTCTTTATTTCTTTTTCCTTTTACCTAGTGTTTCTTATTTGTTTCACAGTTCAAAGAAGTCTTTAGACATTTTACATTAGAATAGAAATAGAAACTGGAAGCTGACATAAGGATTTTTAAACCAAAGTTTATTTCACAGTTTAAAATATGACAAATGCAGAAATAGAGCTATGTAAAAAGTAAGACAAAATTCAGAAACAGCATATTATATTTTTCTTAGAGAGAGTGGGAATCATATCCAAGAAAACTGACCAGAGGTGGTGCCTGAATAGGCTGTAAGGATAACTAGGTGTTTCCACACAGGAGGAGAAAGACATTCTAGTAGAGAAAAGCATGTGCAAAGGCTAGGAAGCCTGATCTAATGGTGTTTTAGAAGTACAAGTTCTTTATAATCACTGGAATCTCAAATATCAGATGGGTAGCAGTGCACGGATGTTGGGAGATAAGGCTGGAAATGTAGACAGATTTAAGGATTTTTGTGTACCCCTGAAGAGTTTGGATTTTATCACACAGTTAATGAGAAACTCATTAAAGGGTATTAATCTAGGAAAGTTGCATGATGAAATGACTCTTAGGAAAGAACCAGTATAGTGCTGTGACACTGTCAGAGGCCTTGGGTGTGTTGGTGACAGAACTAAAGGTAAGGGAGACTAGTTTGATGACAATGAACATTTATGGGAAATTTAACTTCAGACATGTTCAGAAGTTAATACCATAAAAGAAAAAGAGCTCTCTTCCTCTCTCCTCCTTTCTTCTTTCTATTTTAAAAGAAAATAACCTTTACTACCTCAAAGTTCTCATAAAAACTCATGTTTCATAAGTGATTGAATATCTAAAAAGAAATTGACTATAAAGTAATGTACAAAATGTGAACAAAATATATGGTTAATGTTTAAGTTTTAAAAAATTATTGCAACAAAAGTCACATTACCATTGATTCCCTTCAAAATACTCCCCCATGCTTCAGACACACTTATTCTTCAAAAACAGTTCTGGAAGTCATCCTTCTTGTCTTTAAGAGGTATGGTTAAAAATATATATGTAGAATATATATGTAGTGTGTTCAAGGCAAGGGGGAGTATTTTGATAGGGATCAATCTTTTACCACATTTTTGGATCATACCACGTGCACGTGTGTGTGGATGTGTGTAGAGAAAGAGAGCTATCACAGGTATTTTGGTTTGTAGGGTTTGGGATTACTTTTTATTTGAACAGATTTATTAAATCTTCTTAAGAGGAATTATTTCTTTTCTGATGGTAGTTCCCTCTCTATTACTATAAATAATGGCTTGTAGTGTATCATTAGTAATATGGAAAATCATCTTGCTTATCTTCTTTTTTTTCTTTTATTGAGATAGGGTTTCACTATGTATTCTAGGTTGGCTTTAATGAATTATATAAGCCAGCTGGCCTGGAACCTACAGCAGTCCTCCTGCCTCAGCCTCTTTAGAGGTGTACACCACAATACCTGGTTTAAATTAGCTTTCTTTCTGTTAGTATTTGCATATGTGTGAGGTTTTTAAAAAATCTCTTTTATTTTTGCCTTCTCTTTGTGATTTTACTTAATTTCACTTGTCCATAAAATGTATGTTATCTTCGTTATATTGGAAGCATTGTACATGATCACTTTTGTGTAAATTACTATATAACATGCTAAAACTATCAATCTAAATATTATGCTGGTAGTAGATTTAATAGATTTTGTTTTATAAGTCATGATTTTAGGGATTATTGTTTGTAATGTTCAGTTAGCTCAAGATTAGTTCAAATTCTAATTATAGAGCTGGCTTTCTCCTTTACAGAAAGTTACTGTCATTTTCAAGACAACCTTCTCTGAAGGCCTCCCTCTTTCTTAGGTTCTCAAGTACTTACCTGTTTGCTTTGCCATAGGGTGGCTTTGTCACTGATGTTACCCTGGGTTATACTAAACCTTCTTGAGAATTTCTCTATAACTTCACTCCTGGAATAGTCCTCTCATAAATCTACCTCCCTTGGTTTATCTTTATAAATACAGTGTGCTATCTCCTTCATTTGGAAGCCCATCTAACACATGATCCAGGACCTGAGTTCCTGCGGTCCTTACTCCTAGATCATGAGGGCTTTAAGTTTCCATGCTTTTCACCTGGGATTTAATCTGGTCATAACGGTGTCTCCTCACCACCACCCTTTTGACCTGCTACTCATTGCTTTTCCCTGAAGCAGTGCATCCCTTAAGCATTATCTCGAGGTTTTACTTCATCCTGACAGAGGCCCTTTTTTTTTTAAGTGTAATTTCCAGTTGTAGGGTCTGATATGTGTTGAAGGAACCCTGAATCTCTTTTTTGGGGATAAAAATACACATACACTCATTTTTCTTTTTAAAAATAATATAAAGAGGTGAAATTCAGGTACACACAATTAACCATGTTATATTTAACAGTTCAGTGAGTTTTAGCACTTTCACACTGTTGTACAACCACTACCTCTGTTTAGATAAAAACATTTCCATCATTCCAAAGCAAAAACCCTTTGCCCATTAAGCAGTTTCTCCCATCCCTGTGCTTCACAGCCCCTAATAATCACCAAGCTGCCTGTCTGTGTACGGATTTATCTGTTCTGTCTATTTCATATAAATGGACACCTACAATATACACTCTTTGCATTTGGCTTCTTTCATGTAACATGTTTTTAAGGTTCATACCGATACTGTGTATTGGTAGTTCATTCCCTTTTATTGTTAAATAATATCTTACTACCTGAATATACCACCATTTGTTTATCCATTCATTTATTGGTGGACATTTGAACTGTTTATACCTTTGGGCTATTTTGAATAAACTGCTATAAGTATGCCTATATGTATACTTATTTCAATAATTACTTTTTTTTCTTTTTATTGAGTTTATTGGTATAATCTAGGTATACAATACAGTTACATTCATTATTGGGATCTTGTACCTGTACATGACAGGTCTTGGTTCTCATTTTTTCCCCTTGTCCTTGCCCTCCTTTCACCCCCTCCTCTCCTCCCCATTTACAAACACTTTATTTCCATTTTTTCAGTTTCTCATATTTTTTTCCTCTCCCTTATTACCTTTCCCCCACCCTTCCCACTTTCCCTACACCTTTAGCCCTTTACTTCCTATTTCACATTATTAATTATCTCATTAGGATCCTGTGTACTATTACAGTTTTTCACACCAGAGAAACTATTCGGCATTTCAGTTAAAGAAATCTCTGTATGAACATTAAAAATAGGGAATCCTAAAATAAAACTAAAAAGGAAAGTAAAAGAGAAAAGGCAATTACGTAACATTAAAATAATCCTTAATTCTGGAGATGAAAATGGTCCCTGAACATATTTAAATTGCTTCTCGCTCTTATAGTTTTATCTTATTCTTTTTTTCATTATTCAGGGAATACTTTATTAGTTTCTGTAATCAAACCCGCGTAGATATGACCTTACATATTTAGTGCAATGTGTTACCCCTGTACACATGGAAAAAAAAAAATAAATTAACATCTCTAGACCAATATGGTTGTCCATTTCTGTACAATGCCAGCTCAACACAGTAAATTGGGATGACTTTTTCCAAAGTTGGCAGCACCGTTAAAGTTTCCCAAAATTCAATATATATAATATATATATAGATATATATATCTACATATATATCTATATATATATAGTATATTATATATAGTATGTTAAGCATCGATAGCAGCAACAGCTTTTCCAGGTTTTGCAATCATCTGAACAAAATTATAGACATTCAGCACATTCCATTAAAAAAAAACAAAAACAAAACAAAGAAAAGAATAATATCCAGACAACAGCAAAGTTCTGTTGCTGTTGTGGTACCTGGCACCATTTTTTTTATTAGCCTCTTAATCATCATCTGGAAAGAGAACATTCTAGAGTAATATCATTAAATGTAGCTCTGATAAAGCACGGTCCCTACTATGTATCATAAAGCAGGTACAAGATATTTTACACTCATAGAGGTATGATATAGTACCGTCCTACATCAATAATACTAGATTCAGTTTTGGTTTGAAATTTACTTTGTCTGCAAATAAGATCGCTACCCCTGTTTTTTTCCTGGGCTCCTGTCACATGGAGAATTGTTTTCTATCTTTTCACTTTCAGCCTCTGGGCTTCTTTTTGCACTAGGTGTGTTTCTTGTATACAACATATTGTTGGATTTTGCTTCTTACTGCATTTTGCCAGTCTTTTTCTCTTGATTGGTGAGTTGAGGCCATTGACATTGCTGGTTATAACTGATATGTACTGACTTATTATTGACATGTTATTGGCGTTTTGTTGACTCTTTTTACTTTTTCACCTTCTCCTTTTAATTTCTTGCCTTGCCTATTTGTCAGTAATTACTTTTTGATACTTACTGAGCACTAGAAGTGTTGAGTCTAGTGGTAATTTATGTAAAGTTTGATTTTGTTAATATTTTAGAAAGAACCAATTCTTGGCTTCATTGATTCCCTTTTTCTGTTCTTTATTTCATTTGTGTTTACTCTTTATTATTTCTCTCCTTTTGGTAGCTTTGTGGTTAGTTTGCCTTTCTTTTTCTGATTCCTTAATGTGTAACATTAGCTTATTGATTTTAAGAACTTCTTTAATGAAGGCATTGCTATGATTTTCCCCATATTTTTTGGCATTTTTACCTCCTGATATCTTTTTTGACACATTTATTATTAAGAGCATGCTAATTTCCACAGTTATAACTTTTTAGGTGTTCTTCTTTTATTGATTCCTAATTTCACTGTGTACTTTGTATGAGGTCAGTGTTTTATAACTCACTGAGTCTTGTTTTGTGAAATAACTTATGCGCTATCTTGGAGAATGGGCAATTTGTTTTCCCTAGTCTCTTCCTAGGCTTTAGAACAGACAAACTGAGTAAATAATGTCTGCTATACTCTCTGGAACCAGGGACTATGGCTCCATACTACTGGTTATTCAGACTGCTGAGTGAGGGAGGGTGTGAAGCAGTGGAAAACAAGAACACCACAGAGCTTTTCTACCATCTAAATATTACCTTTCCTTGATTCAGCATTCACATGGCTGCTACAAACCAGAGTTCTGAACATTTCTGCTTATTTATTTTTCAGTGTTTTTTGAAGAGATGGGAGCTTAACTATTTTTCTGAGGCCCAAGACCCCTCATTCACATTTTCTAAAATTTTATTTTATTGTGGTTTATTTTATTTTGTGTCACATAACATTGGCTCGATCCTCTTAATCATATTTTTGAGTATAAAATACGGTATTGTTGCCAATATATGCACTATTGTAGAGGACATCTCTAGAACTTATTTATCTTGCTGAACTGAAACTCTATCAATTTATTAGCAACTCCTCTTCTCTCCCTCCCCTTCATTAATTTTTATAACGCATTTATGTCTCTGACTACTAATTGATAGTCACTTTTTAATGGTTTTATTAATATTTTTACTACCTTTCCCTGGTAGGCAGAGGGGTTAGCATCTTGGGCCAATCACTTACTAATCAGAGCCTTAGCTTACTCTTAATAAAATGAGAATCCTCTCTTTTACTCCTCTTTTCTCCCTCATGGGGTTCTTAGGAAAATCAAACAAGAAAATGAATATGAATATTTTAAAAAGTTGATCTAAGATCTAATCTATTGATAGATCTTAATGTCTTATTTTCTATTGTGAATGAAATACAAGTCATCAAGTAGAAATAAATTAAGCCAGAAGCTTTGTGAATCTATTATCTATTCCACATGTTTTGTCAGCAAATTATGGTTATAGCAGAACATGCATATTTTTTGGATCACTGCAGTTTAAAATGATTACCCTTAAACAAAGAAAGAAAATAAGCCAGGCAGAAACCCATATCATCACACTTCTTTCAGTCATTTGCAATCAAATCTGAGTTTAGACATCACCAATTACGTTCATACTTTCTACCTATAATATTAAAACATAAGTTATTAAAATGCATAGTCAATTTTCTTTGTCATAGGAGATCACTCTTAATTTTCCATTTTCTTTTACTTATATAAATTTCCATGTTTTGGCCCAGGACCCAATGAAATTCTGTCAGCTATCAGAATATATTAATTTTTTAAAGAAGAAAACAGTGATAACCAGGAGATGGGCTTTAGCCATATTAGTGTGAAATTTGTTTTTGATTGTAGCATACAGTTGCTTTCATTCTTTAAAACCCACTTTAAATGCAAATTAAGTCTGTGCTTTATCTTTTTAGGACTGTCTAAGGCACTGCCATTGTTATCCTTCAGCAACGTTAAAACATCCTTGTACACAATTATTGCTGTACTTTAACCATTGATATTTCATTGTATTGCCTGGTTTAAATGATATTATTGTATATAAAATACAGAATTATTCTACAGGCATTGTTTTTTGTCTTCTTGCAGGTATCTTCACCCATGTACTAAATGTATTAGATCTTATTGAATATTTGAGTTTCATAGATACTCACTTATAACACATTGATGGGCATTTAGAGGTAGGGATATTCAATGTATTGTTATTGTTCATGTATTATACTCTTTTGCTTGGCCCTAATGTAGGTGGAGGATGGAGGGATAGTAATCTTTATAGTGTTTTTTTCTTTTCTTTTTTTTCCTTTTGGTACCTGGGTTCAAACTCGGGACCTTGTGGTTGTGAGGCAGGTGGAGTGCCACTGAGCTAATCCTGGGCCCTCTTTATTGTGATTGTATAGTCTTTATATTTTTAGCTTTAAATTGAAAGTTGTCCTATATATCTGGTACCTAGTCCATATTGAAAAATAAATATTCAGTAGGGAAGAGTATGATGTTGGAATGTATTCTGTATGAGAATTGTTGATTTGAACATGCTATATGGTGTTTTGTTTTGCTTTGTTTTCCTGGTACCAGAGATCGAACGCAGGATCTTGTACTTGCCAGGCAGGTGAGCTAAGTCCCCAGCCCAGGTTTATATTATTTTTAGGTAGATCTAAAATATTTAGGTAGATCTTATTTAGGTAGACCTAAAATATTTTATTAAATTAGCCAAGAGATAGCTCAGCGTGGTAGCATATACCTGTAACTCTAGCTATTCAAGAGGCTGAGTTAGGAGATCCCAAGTTCAAGGCCAGCCATGCCAGTTAGTGAAACCTTGACTCAAAAAGATACAAAGGGCTGGGGAGTAGCCCAGTGGTAGAGCAGTTACCTACGTTTGATCTCCAGTACTATTGAAATTAATAAGGAGGGCTAGGGATTTAGCTCAGTGGTGCCGCCACCTACCTTGCAAGTGGAAGGTCCTGAGTTCAATCCCTGATACCAAAAAAAGAAAGAAAAGAAATGAATAAGGGAATAAATTATGTAACATTATTATTTTTTAAGTTTTTAGGATATTTTGCTGTTTCCAACAGAATTCCACAAAATAAGTATAAAAAATTTTGAAGTTCTAGTAAGTTAGGCACTTTAATTTTGGTTTCTAGAACTCATATACTTTTTTACAAGATATTCTCTTTGGTTTTCTGGTTTGTGCTATAAGAACCATTTTATACCATTTCATAGAAAAATGAATGAGGACTCAGTTTTGTGCAAATATAGCTGTTAAGAGTATTAACTCTTTATTCACTCTGAGGAAGTAAAAGCTTAGAAAATTCTTTCTGTAAATATGACTACAGCAGTTTCCCAAAAACAATAAAACAAGTATTTGGTCAGCTAATGAAAAACTTAGTCAGTGCAATTAAGCCACTAATGTGAAGACATGAATCAGAGTTTTAAAACTGCCGAGAACCTGTTACCATCATCATGAAAGCCCAAGTGCTTTCTCCTTAAGTTTTAATAATATAATTTCTTGGGCCAGGGATTTAGCTCAGTGGTTTCACCACCTGCCTTGCAGGCACAAGGGCCCGAATTCAATCCCCGGTAGTATAATTTCTTGTTCAAGGTAAATTTCTTTAGGAGTAAGAATATTTCCAAGAGTATAGTTTTCTGTTGTGTTCAGAAATGTTTTCTTGACAGATAGGAAGCATTTTTGTTTTAAAAAATTCATCTTATGGGCCAGGAATTTTGCTCAGTAGTTCTGTTGCCTGCTTTGCAAGCCCAAGGCCCCATGTTCCATCTGCTGTACCCACCCTGTAAAATTCATCTTTTGATTAGAATGTGTTATAAAAACCTTTATTGTGTAAGAGAGGAGTCAGATCATTTGGTATCAGTTCAGAGTTCTTTAGTAGGAGACAGAAGCTCTTTGTATGAAGGAATTCTATCAGTGCATATTTTCCCTTGGAAAAAATTTGAATACAAAATAAATTCCTTTACAGTAAGGGTCTAGACCTAAGCTGAATAAATTTGGTCATTCTCTATATCCACAAGATGAGAAAGGCAGAGGGCATTGGGAGAATTCTAAAATTCCTTTAAATGAATCAAGATCACATGAGTACTTTAGTGTTTTAGTATGACACTTGCATATAAAAAGTAATTGGAAATATTTTCTAAAATGTTTGGATTACTGTTAAATTAGTTCTTCTAAGCACCTTTGGGGAAATCACACACCCAAGCAGATAGGTGCCACTCAGCAATTATTCTCATATGGCCACTGTTGGCTTTTCTCACTCCCACTTCCCCATTTCACCTTCAGCAACTAGCCTTTCAGTCTGCTGCACAGAGAAAATTTGCTTATGAATGAGTTCCTCAAAAGCTATATCTTAACTACAAACTTGTCTATATTTGCACCTAGGTTTACTCTTATGTCCATTCTTAGAGGTACAATGGTCTGTTGTTGCATTTAACTCAGGGATATTATACTATCAAACTGACCTCCACTTTTCTTTCAGGTGTTTTGTTGGAACTTTTCCTCCACCCCATGAACATATTCAAACCTCCATTTTGAAGCAGTGTACTCACATCATTAACACTTAATCTTTAACTCTTGCCCTTCCATGTTCATTGATGCCAATTAAAGGAGATATGTGCTTGCTGTCTCCTCCTATTTCTGATTCACTCACCATACCTAGTTTCTGCTCTTTCTCCAAACTCTTTCATATAAAGACAAAGAGATTTCTAAAATTCAAGTGGGATTGCATTACTTATTAATATCCTTTCATGGGTCTCACCTCGCCTTGAGGAGTCTCACAGTGTTGCCCATGCAACAGTCTCTGGAGTAGCCCAAACTATAGCTATGTGCCAGTGTGTTCAGCTTCTCTTATCTATTTTATTTTATTTTTGTTTGTTTGTTGAGACAAGGTCTCACTATGTAGTTCAGGCTAGCCTTGAATTCACTGTGATTCTCCTACAGTTGGCCTCTTAAGTGTTGGGATTTCAGGTGTGTGCCACCATGCCTGGTTCTGTTATCTATTTTGAAAGATATTCAAGGCATCCCAAGGCCCAAAAGATTTCATACTCGGAATATACTGTGTTCTTCAGCCCTCAAGCCACTGTAGCCTCATATTCTTTCTAGAATAAAACTTTGACTTCTTCATCTACCTGGCAAATTATCTTGCTTCCTTCATATAGAAACTTACCAATTTTTGTTTTCTGCACTCTTCCTGACTTCTCCAGGTTTCTAGTTCTCTTACAAGTGAAAGTTGTTGATTTGCATGTCTTTCTTCTCACTAGACTTAGAACTCCTTGGAGCAAGGATTGTCTTCTCATCTAGCAGTTAGCATAGTATCTGATATCCAGTAAGTAATTAAGATATGTTCACTGCAGAAGATTACATTTTTGGACATATATGGTGCTGCTTTATCTATCTGTTAATGAAGTACTAGGATAAAATGATCTAACTTTTTTCTTCCAGATTTAGGACTCTGTGTTATTTCTCTTACTGTACTGGTCTATTCTGCCTTTATCCATGATTCTCTTTTATTTATAAAACATTTAAAATTTATTTCCAATAATCATATGTGAAATAATTTGAATTTAAATTATCTAGTTTTTAGCTCATAAAGTATTAACTTTTGCAAGTGAAATTGACTAGAACAAAAATAATTCAAGAATAACATTAATTTGAATTTTGCTTCTTTTTTAGTTTCTGTTGACTCATTATAGCAGGTCCACTGCAAAGAATAATTGAGAGATAAGAAATCTGTATGGTCGATTTTGAGCTTTAGGATTTCAGGGAGGAATGATTTTTCTCTCAGAAATAGAATTCATAAAAATGATTTTTAACCTTTTAGAGGGATGAAATAAGAAATTTGAATTTTAAAGTGTAAGACATTTTTACTATGCATTGAAATAGGTTCCATATAGTTAAACTTTTAAAACTAATGATTTTGGAAAAGAAATTATATGTAATTTATTAGAATGTGTTATTATTTAAAATTTTAGCATAGCAAGCATTGCCAAAAAAATGTAGTATGAAAGCAAAATAAAATCCTGAAAATAATGATACAATTTTTTTTAAATAAAAGGAAAACATTTTCTTGACACATAAAGTTTTTGAGTCTAAATGATATTTAGCCAATTAAGTGACTAGTCTATTAAAGCAGTCTGTTCCAGAAAAGCTTCATTTTTGGTTGCACTGGAAAATTACTTCTCATAATAGGCATAAATTTTTTCCTTCTAAGGTGATATTGTGGCTTTACTTTTGGAAGAGAGTACAAGTTTTTTTGTGGGTTTCTAAACATTAAAAAATGCTTTTTAAAAACAAAATTATTGTGCAATAAACTAGAACTCTTGGAGATTTTTCAGCTCTTACTGGTATGGTCACTGATCCCTTGAGTTAGATATTTTATAAGCCTGTACTTACTTGCTGGAATATACAATTTTCCATAATTAAGAGGAAATCAGTTATTTTATTCAGTTGATTTTCACTTTACTTGTTACTGTTTGATTTAGAGATAAAGTTGTTGACATTATTCAGATTCCAGTGTATGAATTAGAGCCTTTGAGGATAAAGAGCTTTGAGTAGAAAAATAAATATATTACAAAATCTTTAGCTTTGGGTGTGTCCAGTCCTATTTGAATTCCTTAGTTTTTTGCATTCATAGTTATATTCCATCATAATATTTATCTTTCAGTATAAAATTGGCTAATACAATGAAATTCAGCTTGTAAAACAAGATGAAGTAAAATGTCAACACAGTCCAAATTTCTGTATTAAGAAAATTCAAATATTTATACTTGAAATACAGTCATTTCACACTACAGGTTGTACCCTGTCTCTGTTGCTGTAGGCATACTCTAATCTCCAGGAGTCCTTCCTGGTCTCCTCAGTGATTGATGTACAACCTGTTTTCCATCCTATCCTCTTTCATCTTCCATAGCTTCACAATTTGTGGTAACTGTTTTCATATCCTCTCTTTTTTATTTGCCATCCATTATCATGACCAACTTTATATTTGAACTAACCAGAACCCTAATTTAATTGTTAAATTTCTAACTTTTTAGTCTAGAAATTAGAATGATCCTTTTTAGAAATAATGGCTGTTTAATGAGTAAATATTTATCTTGCTATCAAGAAACCTATGTAGTAGAGAGTTTTTAACAATTAAAGCTATTCATAGTATATACAGGAAAGGTAGAGATAAAGTGTTTTGTGAATTCAGAGAAGAGGAGAAGTCAGTTCAGCTGGGGGTTTGGCTCAGTGGTTATGCTGCCTGCCCTGCAAGAACAAGGGCCTGAGTTCAATCCCTGGTACCCCCCCCGCCACCAAAAGTCAGTTTACCTTGACAATCCAGAAGAGGAATGATTTAAAATAATTACTGAGTATTTTGAACACAGAAGTATAGGGAGTAATATATAAAGAAATATAGATTTGGGGGTTTAGCTCAGTGGTTCCACAGCCTGCCTCACAAGCACAAGGTTCTGAATTCGATCCCGAGTACCGAAAATGAATAAATAAAAAATGTTTGGCATCCAGAATTTACAAATATAATTTTCAAAAGTCTAGAGTTAATATTGGTTCTCTTTCTGAACGTAAGAAAGACTTTAGAAAGTTTACAAATCAAAGACTTCATATTTTTCTTGCTGTTTTACCACCAGTTTGTTTTGTTGTTGTTGGCTTATCTTTGTTCCTTTTATCTTTTCTGTTCATGAAGTATCTCATTAGTGGTGCTTTCACATTTTCCTTTTAAAAATTCTTTTTAGCACTTCAATATTTCATGTATTTTTCTAATACACACACACACACGCACACACACACTAATACACTAATTTTCTCTCTAGCTGTGGGTAATCTGCTTAATTTATCCATTGTGATTTTTATTCCAAGAATTTGTTTCTTTTAAAAAAAAGCCAATTTTTAATGTGTTGATATTTTTGATGCCTATTGATAATTCCTTTCCTCGTCTTATCATTAAATATACTTCTTTTAAAGTTTCTTTCAGATTCTTTTCTTATCTATGGTTTTGGTTGTGAG
The DNA here is from genome assembly GCF_012274545.1 of Fukomys damarensis. Classification (NCBI taxonomy): domain Eukaryota; kingdom Metazoa; phylum Chordata; class Mammalia; order Rodentia; family Bathyergidae; genus Fukomys; species Fukomys damarensis. Next base: position 5,055,964 of record NW_022900933.1, read on the forward strand.
TCTTGCCATTGGATTTTTTTGTTGTTACTGTCAGTCCCTTTTTAGAGGTAGTTGTTGTTGTCCCCAGGCTTTGGATTGCAGAGGCATACATACCACAGAGAATGCTTCTGTCAGATTTCTGTGGGCTTTACTGAATCTGGACAAATTGTTATTCTTAATTTTTTGGAGTAGAGCAAATCTTAGGGACTCTGATGCCGAGTATGTGATTTCTTTTCCACCAATGTCCTTAGGTGGATTACAAGCTTTCTTATAACATTATTGTAATTGTCTCCAAGATAGTAAGCAGAATTTTTTCTGTATTTTCTTTCACAAATGTGACAGTATTTTGTCCATCTAGGTAGTACACACGGAGCCAGGCTCAGTTGCAGTTTGTTGTAGTGTATGTATAACACTTGTGTGTTGGACAGGGAAGCATCTCATATCTGTTCAGAATTGATTGATATTTGAACCATGGCTTTGTAAGACAGACAGTGGTAGAGGCGTTTATAAAGCATTCCAAGAAAATGAAATAGCATGAGCACAGATATGGAATGAGTAGTTACGAGGTTTTAATAAAGAATAATAGAAAACCTCATAGTTGACTTTGGCTTAAGTTCAGGGTATATGGGGATGATTAATGGGAAATGTTTGAAAAGGTGGGTTGGAATCAAGTAAATAGACTTTGAACAGTAAATGAAAGAATTTGGACTTTGTTCTTCATACAGCAGGGAGCCAATGAGTATCTACTCATATGAACATCATGCAGAGCTTTCCCTGAGAGAACTGATTTGGTGACTGAATAGGTTGGAATGGTGAGACCACACTGTATATGACCATTATCAGTAAAAAAGATCTGAAATAAAATGACAGTAGTAGCAATGAAGATGATATATGGAACAAGAGGCAAGGAAAGTAGAAATAATGTAACAATTTAACTTTTGAAAATGTTTACTAGGATGTGCATAGTAATTATGAACTATAGATCTGTATATGTCTGTCTATATAAATATATGTATATTATATGTATACACCACTCCCGGCTCAACCACTCTCTGCTTCTGTGAGTGCACTTTTTTAGATTGTACATAAGATCGTGTAGTAATTGTCTTTCTGTGCCTAGCTTATTTCAGTTAACATAGTGTTTTTGTTTTTGTTTTTGTGGTATGTATTTTCACACATAGGCAGACAAGGTCTCCCTGTGTAGTTCAGTTAGCCTTGAACTCACTATGTACAGTCCAGGCTGGCCTCAAACTTGTGGTAATTCTTCTGCCTCATCCTCCCAAGTATTGGGATTACAGGTGTTTCTACCACACCCATGTTAGCAGTGTTCTTTAAGTTCATCCATGGTGTCACAAATGACAGGATTTCCTCCCTTTTTTGAGGCTTAATAGTATGCATAAGAATATATATATATATATATAT
>NW_022900933.1:5057485-5101624 GCF_012274545.1 Fukomys damarensis
TTTTTTTTTTTTTAAAATCTATTACCTACTAATGGGCACTTTATTCTATATTTTACATCTTGACTCTCATGAATAATGCTACAATGAATGTGAGAGTGCAGACGCCTCTCTAATGTACTGATTTCGTTTCTTTGTATCAATACCCAGAAGTGAGATTGCTAGATCATGTAGTTTTAATTTTTGAAGAATGTCCATACTGTTTTTCATAATGTCTATAATAATTTATATTTCCACCAACAGTGTGCAAGAGTTCTCTGTTTTCCACAGTATAACCCATAATTACCTTTTAGATAATAGCCATTCTAACAGGTTTAAAGTGATACATCATTGTGATTTTAATTTACATCTCCCTGATGATTAGTTTTATTGAAATTTTTTCATACAGTAGCAGACCATTTGTATGTTTTTTCTGAGAAATATCTTTTCATGTCTTGTGCCTATTTTTAATTTGGTTATTTTACTACTGAGTTACTTGCATATTTTGATATATTTGAATATTGACTTATTAAGATATATAGTTTGTAGCTATCTCCTCCCATTTCATAATTATATCTTCCCTCTATTGCTGTCTTAGCAATATGAAAGTCTTTTAGTTTGATGTGGTCCCAGTTTTGCTTCTGTTACATGTTATTTTAGGGCCTTATACAAGAAAAATCATTGCCCAGATTAATATCAAGGCTTTTCTCGTATGTTATCTCCTAGTAGTTGTTTTACAGTTTCAAATTATATGACTAAGCCTTTAATCCATTTTGAGTTGAGTTTTGTAGATAGTGTAAAAATAAGGGTCCATTATTTTTTATGTGGCTATCCAGTTCTCTCAGCACCATTTATTAGACATTTTCCCCACTGTGTGCTCTTATACCTTTGTTGATGATCCACTGATCATATATGCTTGGGTTTATTTCTGGACTCTGTATTCTACTCCATTAGTCTCTGTGTTTTTTAAAATTTTTTATTAAGTTTATTGGTACACTTAGGTATACCTTATTGTCACATTCATCATTATTTATACCTGTACATGACATCTCTTCATTCTTATTTTTTCCCATTTGCCTGCCCCCCTTTCAACCATTCTACTCCCTCTATATACATAAGCTTTATTTCCATTATTCCCTTCTTTCAATTTTTCTTTCCTTTCCCCTGGCTCCCAGTACCCCTTTCCCTTTAAACATTTTCTTCCTATTTCACAGTATCTATTACAAATTTTTGTTCGTCTGCTTTTATGTCAGTACTATGCTGTTTTGATTATTATAGTTTTCTAGTGCCTTTGAGATCACACAGTGTTCACTTCCAGTTTTCATTTTGCTCAAGATTGAGTTGGCTTTCATGGCTTTTTCTGGTTCAGTGCAAATTTTAGGGTTCTTTTTTTCTATTTTTATGAAAAATGTCAGTAGAATTTTCTGAGGACGGTGAATTAGTAGAATTATATTCAGTTTAATTTGATTGTGTATCTGTAGAGCACCTTGGGTCATATGACATTTTAAATCTGGTACCTGCACTTTCAGGCATCTATTGAGGGGTCTTGGAACATATCCCTTGTAGATAAGGATGGGCTACTGTACTAAAATGAGGAAAACAATAATCTTTTGAGATAAATATCTTCTGATTTTGAGAAGTATTTCTGAGATTTACGGAAAATGATAAGGTCTGTTGACTACTGTTTAATGTCTGTTTTCATGGCTCTGTGGAATTTACTTCATGACACCTGATTCCTGACGTACTTGTATGTATTATATAGATAATCTACCCTTAGAAGTCATCAGTTAAGATATGTAGCACCATCAACAATATTCTTCATAGGTTGTGTTAACTTGAGTGGCTATGTCCTGTATGTGTTCTGTAGTTCACACTCAAATCAAGGATATATTGTCTGCATTATGTAATTACATTTATTTCCAATAATAGCTACTCTGTCCTGAAGTACCTAATGTGCTATTTGATAGCAATAAATTGCATAGTTTACTCCAGTTTTAAGCAGGACAGTCTTATCTGAACAATTTATGTTCAGTTATTGAACATGAGTAACAATAAGTAACAATAAGTCATGGTCATGGTTTATACCTGGTCACCATATGATTTTTTTTTTTTTTTTTTTTTTTTTTTTTTTTTTTTTTTTTTTTTTTTTTTTTTTTTTTTTTTTTTTTTTTTTTTTTTTTTTTTTTTTTTTTTTTTTTTTTTTTTTTTTTTTTTTTTTTTTTTTTTTTTTTTTTTTTTTTTTTTTTTTTTTTTTTTTTTTGTACCAGGGATCAAACTCAGGACCTTGTGCTTTCGAGGCAGGTGGCAGCACCACTGAGCTAAATCCCCAGCCACCGTGTGATTTAATATCTTAAGCCTGAGTTTTGATGCTCAGATGGTTTTAATATCTTTCATAATTGTTCATTCTCTTACAAATAAATATGAAATAATCTTCAATAATTAGTGTATTCACCTTGTCTTATCACCTGCTGGCTAGATAATAAAGTGAGTAATATGATGCTTACGGAAATTTCTGACATTTTTCACTGAAGTTCTTATACTCATTTGAGTACATGTGTATGGGGTTTTTTTTGTTGTTTTGTTTTGTTTTATTTTTGTTTCTGGAACCGGAGATCGAACTCAGGCCCTTGCACTTGCAAGGCAGGCTGCGGAACCACTGAGCTAAATCCCTGGCCTGAGCACATGTGTTTAATAACCAAACTGCCTTTAGAATTATAGACAGCATATCTGAATTAGAGTGCCATTCCTTTATTTTGGAATGTATGATTATTTCTTCCCCTCTGTAATGGTTTGTCTATTATTTTGATACTGTCATTAAGGTAGGACAGCAACATGCTAACCTGTTTGCAGTGTTTCTCATTTTTAGTGATAGTTGTCTGAGCACCCTATTGCTCTGGTTATTTTTGAATCTCACTGAGATATACTTCACTGTTAATCTTTTACAACTTTAGCTGAACTTCTTACAAGAAGCTTACAAGCGTAGTCCTGACAGCTGCAATAAGCTGACTAATTTCTCTAAATGACATGTGCTGGGTGACAGATATGTTTAGAAGGGGTCTGTTTAATGTAGTACATCATTAAATACAGTATTTTTTAAATGGGCCGCTTTGAACCTATAACAGAGACATTCAGCCACTCCAAAGACTGAGGCAGGAAGATTGCCTGAACCCCAGGAATTTGAGGCCGGCCTGAGTAATATAGGAAGCCTCTGTTTCAAAGAAGAACAAAGAAAGAAAAAATTTTTAGTCTCTATAGTTCATTACCTTCTTGGTTTGAACAAGTTCAAGGTTTTAGCTCTCCATAGGGGCTATAAATTTGAAGTAGGAAAAACTAATATGAACACTTCAATTTAAATTCCAAGAATTTTAGATTCTTTGGAACCAGTGCGCTGTCATAAACAGGTTATGATTAGAGGGGAAAAGTGCTGCCCCAGAGTCTTAGTGACAACCCTTGTCCTCTCTGCCCCTGAGAACCCAAAGCATTGTTGAATAGCACTAAAATGAGCTGTGTGCAAGACTTTCGCCAGATGGTCAAGATAGGGCTTTTAAAGTAAGGGAAATGGCAAAGAGTAATTTCAGAGGCACTCACTTTGTTAAAGAACTAAGGAAATGAAGTCTTTCTGAAACTAAGTGTAAATTATACCACCTTCTTTAAGAGTAAAAGCTTCTAAGTATAACAGCAGCAACAAACAACAGTGTAGGAAATCAGAGATCAGGAACAGACTTTGCTTAATTTGTTCTTACTCTCCTCTCAAAATTCTTTGCTTTTCCTCCCCCTTCTCTGGAGTCTGTTTGAAAGGGATTTGATAGGCGATGGCAAATGAAGGCAGTGGGAGAGCATAATTAGGACTTCAGATGCCCTTTGTGCAAGAGTTATCTTAAACATGCTTTTGAAAACAAGCTCTTTCTTAGCTTTATTAAGAAAATAATCAAAGGTGTGCTATTTTAAAATCTTAGCTTAGTCTACTTTCACTAAAAACAAGGATATAGATATCAAAATAAGCAAACTTCTTTTTTTCTTTCCTGGTTTCTGCTTATAAGATTTACACATATTTAAAATAAACCCATGAAAAACAGAAGTAGTGTCATGGTATTGGCAAATAGAGCAATTACCTCCAGGCTCCAAAATCCAACTGAACTTAACTTTTGGAAATAAATTTGGCTAACACGTCTTCCTCATTCTGTTATATAAAGGTGCATATGAAATGATACTGACCTCTGCCAGAAATCCTATTCAGTGATGTAGTTGTAATAGTCATGAAAGAACTACAATAACACAGATGTGGATTAAAGTGAAAAAGTAGGCAAAACTCTAAATTCTCTTCATGTGGTTTCAACGTGGCAGATCCTTTACAAATGCTTGGGCATACCACAATAATTACAGGGTTTGAGGACACCGAGATAAGATATCTAAACAATTAAAATCCACTACTGAATAAGAATTAACTGTTTTTAAAAATTAGAATTTATGTAGTTGCCATGGTGAAAATAATTTGAAGTATTTAACAATGTTTTTGTGCAATTGCAATATAAATAGGCAGAACTCAAAGATTTATACTTACAGACATGTTTAATGTAAATGATTGCTAGAAAGGAAGTATATTTTCTTCAGTGCTATGGAAAGAAATTTTAATTGACTTGATTTTGGCAGTGAGAATCATACCACTTAGCATTAATGTCAAATTTTAAAATATTTGCTCATTGCTCTGCATTGTGACTATGTTCAAGAAATACAATTTTCAAACCTCAATTAATCATTTTAGGTAAACTTTTAAAAAATACATTTATGGCCTCAGTGAGTATGACTGTTTATTACATTTTACCTATAAAAGCTGAACTGTTTTATATACTCTTTATGGAAACAGTGCACAGTCATAAATTAAAAGATGCAACTGTTTTGGATATTTTACTGGTGGTCCTGTGTTTTCCTGCCAGCAGTGCAGCTGTTTCAGGTTTCTCAGGATAACATATAAAAAGCTGTATGCATACTGCAAGTTTATGCTGCAGTTGCCAAGCCAGAGATGGTATGACTCAACTTTCCCAGAAGTGAGCTGCACCAAACTGCGACAAATCAAAACAGTTGCACAGTGGTTTGTATTACAGCTATGAAAACCAATTCTCATTTGTGATAGTTGGCGTTTTAGAGTTGACAGACATTCTCCTGCGGTGCTCAGGTTCCATAATGAGTGAACAGCCATTGCAGTTTATGTAAACTATGCTTTTCTTTTGAGGATCTGAGGAAAGGAGAGGGTACTAGAACATCTTTTGGTGTCTCTGGATAAAATTATCTAGAAACTTGTACTGGAAGTGGAACATTTCATTCCAAAATTATGTATAAAAATATCACTTACTTATTATTTGTATGATAATTATTGATTTCCTGGTGGAACCACTTGAGTTTTAGACTTTTAAGTGACTTGGTACATCATTTTCTATGAATCAGAATCTTAACAGTTGATATTTTATCACATTGTGGGAGATAATAAGTAGATAACTTTTGACTCTGTGGTAGGTTTGGTGAATCCCTATTGAAATCTTGTAGACATAAGATTCTAGTGAAGTTCTGACAATGACTAGTCCTTCCAAAGTGGGATGTATCCCAGCAGGATATTTAAGATAGGATGTAGAGAAAAAATATTAAAATTTTTATTTAATAATTTTATTTCAAAGCTGGATGTGGTGGTACACACCTGTAATCCCAGCACTTGGGAGGCTGAGACAAAGGGATTGCCACATGTTTGGGGCTAGACTGGTCTACATGGTGAGTTCAAGGCCAGACAGGACTATGTAGCAAGACTCTCACTCTGAAAAAACATTTTTCTAAAATAGTAACTTTAAATTTTCTATTTACATGTATTCTATATTTACTATATTAGTATATGTGTGTTATTACATAACATCATGTGAGCACAGTATATATATATAAATTATATAAATAAATATAGAAAGTTTGAAGATGCATGGGAAAATATTTTGTCTTGTTATAAATACACTTGCCAAAAATAATTTTAGATTATAGCTCAGTAAATACTAATTTTCCTCTTCTCTCTCTTTTCCCATTCCAGCCTTGGTTAGAAGGAAATAATTGAGTTAACACCTTAATTTGTGGCAATGTGAAAAAATTATACCCACTTCTAGGTGCTTAGCTTGGGTCTTATTTTAACCACTTTTTCTATTTGGTTTCTTATCTTGCCATGTATTTTTTTAATCACACAAACTTATTAAAAATGGATACAAATGAAAAACTGACTTGTTATGTTAGGTATAATAAATTGCTCATGCGTTAACATCTTGACACACAGGAAGTTTGGGTGAATGAGTGGAAAAGTTTCCAAGTTATTAAAATGTTGTGTTACCTGATTTATTCATTTGCCATAACCATAATTCTAAGGTGGATGAAGCTTAAGTTCCTGAGACCTGAAGAAACAATGTGATTTCCTAAACCAGGCATTAAAGCAAAGCTGGAAATTATTTGTTTTCCAACAATATTGATAACCATGTTAAAAAGTAGTTAGTCCCTCTGGCTGGAATTGTCCTATATTTTTCAAGACCTGTTTTGTCTATTTTTATCAAGGTAGAAAGTTTCATTTGCTAAAAAGACTCATTGATTAAAGAAAACTTGTTTCTCTTATGCTGTCTTTTGAGATCAATTCAGAAGACTTCTCACTATTTGAGATTTTGAACTCAGGCTCAGAGATTTCTTGGACTTGTCATTTTCTAAGAATCCCTTTCTTAGAGGGAAGGAGACCATATATACTTTTAGAATATTGGCAACAAGTATGTTCTCTCTCTGTCTGCTATTTGCTTAGGTATTTAGGGGTTTGGGCAAAAAGTTTATATAAAAATACTAGTATAATAACAACAATAATAATAATAAGGTGATACTGTATATTTTTAAAATATGCAAGGAGAGAATTAGGTGCCCAAAAAATAGTAAAAAAAAAATCAGTCCTGAAAACCGAAACACTGAACATTTTAATAGCAAATATTTTGAAACTCCTTCAGAACTGCTTTTAGACCTATAATTTGCTTTGTAATTTATTTCTAGTTTAGGCATTGCATGTACAGTTGGCATGTCTTTCTTCAAAAGGTAATAACCCACTAATAAAAGCCCAAACATCTCAATCTCAGAATTCCTCTCTTAAAATTGAAATGTTTTATTCTTGCTTTGTAAAATTCTACCGATGTGTATGTGCTTTGTATATCACTGCTCCACTTTTGTTTTGTTTTAGATATTTAAACCATGTCAGAGCTGCTTCGCCACAGGACCTTGCTGGAGGCTATACTTCTTCTCTTGCATGCCACAGAGCACTACAGGATGCGTTCAGTGGGCTTTTTTGGCAGCCCAGTTAACCTTGATTTTGCATTGTATAAGATTTGGACCTTGGAGCTGAACCAGGGAACTAGAAAAGTAAAACAAACTTGTAAAAATGATAGCCTTGTGCAGCTGTACAACAGTACTATCACTAGCACCTGTGTTAAAGTATTTATACAGAGAAAAATTCAGAACTAAGATGAGAAATATAGGGGATATATATTTGTGGAAAAGATTTATTTTTTACTTATATTTTTTCTGAACTGGATTGAAGCAGTGAGTCTAAGCTGATGGGAGAGAAGAATAAATAATCCATCTATGTATGTTTAAGGTTGACAGACTTGTAAAATCTTTTTAAAAATAAAGCTAGACTTTATAGTACATTTTGTGGTTTTTCTCTTATTACAGTGTTTTACTTGAACACATTTTAAAATGCCAATTTGATTACAACATTTAGTGTTAATATCCAGCTCTATTATTTCTTCTCATAAAACTCCTTTTTTCCTAATGTCTTCTTAGAACTAGTCCAGACAAGTGGATATATTCCCTTCTACCAGCAGGTTGTGGCAAGTAAAACAGACTTGTGATAATGTCGCTCCCTCAATTTTAAGAACCTCGTACCAGTTTTGAGCAGTGGAAAGGGAGGCAAACCTGGATCAAGGTGTTATGGTTCCCAGCTGTGAGGTACAGTCATGCCAAACCAGAGCACAGCATTAACCTGCTTTATTGACAAATTCAAAGGAGCAAGTTAATAAAATTCAAAACCTAAATGGCCCTTTCACCGGCAGTGTGAGCTCATTTTATGATGAAATGTTGGAGACTGGAAAAGGGGTACATTTTAAGTGAAATATCCCTATGCATAGTAAGTTGTAGACTCTGATATAGTGTTCCTTTGAAACTTCAAAGGCTTTTATTATACCCCGGGTTTTGCTTTAAGAGTGTGGATGTGGACAGGCTGGATATATTTGTAGCATCCCAGGTTTGTATGGGTCTGTTACACAGGTCACTGGATATGGGACACAGTTTCTCAAGCAAATTAAAGGATTTCCTATCAAATTTCTCTCACAACAGATGCTGGTTTTATAAGTGGAAAGCTATGAACCAAGACTTGTGATTATATTAGGGTGAAACAGCCACATGTAATAAACTCATCTTATTAAGTAAAGATTAAATTTAGGAGTACATCTCCATCTTCACAACATTTCTGTCTTTGGTAGATGGGGAAACCAAGGCACTGAATAACTGACTAGACCGCGGCCCTGTATATAGGTTAGTAGCACACCAGAATTAAGAGCCTAGATTTGTATTTAATCTAAGTCCAATTCTAGGTATACTCTACCAGGATACATATCTTATTCCTTAAAATCCTGATTAAGGATTTAAATTTTAAATACAAGGCTCAGTGTGGTAGCGCACGCCTGTAATCCCAGCACTCAGGAGGCTGAGGCGAAAGGATCTCTGCAAGTTTGAGGCAAGCCTGGGATACATAGTTGAGTTCAAGGCCAACCTGAACTACACAGTGAGACCCTGTCTCAAAAATAAATAATAAAAGGTAAATACCTAAATATAATCTATAAATCTGTTCAAATAATGAAAATATTGAACTTGCATTTGAGGCTTTGTTAACATTCAACTGCAAAAATAATGTATTCAAAGAGAATGAACTAATTAATACAGTCGAAGGCTTCCAAGACTTACTTTGAAATTACCTTAGAATTGTTACCTGAATCCTAGTATATCAAATGAAATGATGAAAGATTATTAAATGGCAGGGAACAGAAATATTCTAAGTTGATATGCTTGCTTCCCATCCTCCCAGTGACTTCCTCTCTCAGAGACAAAGACTACAAGACTACACCGGTGTTTCATCTCCATGAATCAACTCTTTTACATTTTACAGCACTGGTTCAGAAATAGTATATAACAATTATTGTTTACCTATATGCCAGGCACTGTGATTCATGCTTTGTATTATCTAATCCTTACAACAATACTACTATTATTTTTCCTACTTTAACAGATGGAAAAGTAGAGGTTAAGTACATAACTTGCCAGGAATTGATACAATTTCAATTAGCAGAGCTGGGACTTGAATGCAAGGGATCAGGCTCCAGAGTCCATGCCATAGAGATGACTGCCAAACTTACAAACCACAGCTATGCTAAAACTAGAGCTAGGTAGTCCCAACTTCGTAAGACCTTCCAGAAAGTTTACAGAGCAAGTATCTAGATCCTTTATGAGATGTAATGACATCAATTCAGTGATCTTGTTAATTTCCTGAAACAAGTTCTGAGAAGTTCATTATCTAGAAAATGCTTATTCTAATATCTGTACTCCCTCTCAAGCATAAATTAATGGTATAGAATACACTTACATAACAGGATACATTATTACTTAGTGTTCCTTAATTTGATTCAAGTATTTCATCTAAAAGCTTCACTTAGAAACTTCCTTTGACAGCCAATAAGTCATTAGAAAATAATTTCAAAATTCAATCCAGGTGGTAGCAAACTTGTCAAAAAGTTAACAAAATTAAAAAATTGTATCTAATGAGCTTTCTAGCTGTCATTTTCTAGTAGATTAATCAAGAGTTCATTTACTAGGTATTGCATTTAAGTTTAGGCGGGTCTAGATTTAAATAGTGAAATAATCATGTGCTCTCAACCCAAGTGAGAAAGAGGAGAGCTAAATACTAGCTGAAGTATTTAAGTATTCTATTTTGTGTATAAAATATTTTCTCTAGTTGAAGGATGACTAAATGGAGGCAAAAGTCTTTCCACTTCACACATGTAAGTAAAAACATCATTTGTGATGTGTACAGTACTTGAGTTAAGCTTCAAAACAATTTAAATGTTGCTAGACAAGAGGGTCTGTAATTAGTTCCCTATATCTTGTACCATTTATTGCCTTCATTTATGTACATTAGCTGTCTGGCTTCTGAAGATATGTATTTGAGTTTGTGATTAATGATCGAGATCAAAGGACCTCAACCTTTTTTTTTTTTTTCTCCTTTTCTTTACACACTGGGGATCCAACTCAGGACCTTGCATTTGCCAGGCAGGCAGTGAGCTAATCCCTGGCCACACCTCAGTTTTTTTTGGATAGGACCAAAGAGTAAATTTTTAAGGCTTTTCGGGCTAAGAGGAAAGTCAAGGACATTATATAGGTACGGAGGAGATAAATAGCCACAATTTTTCTGACAAAACTCAAAATATGATGAAATACAATTTTTGTAATACGCTTTTGGAGAGGTTTAATATTGCCTTCAATTGGAGATCTAAATGTGACCTATCATCAAAGTTAATTGCAAATAATCACCTGTTAATGGTTGTGAATGAGATTTTACATTTTAGAAAAAATATCTTTTCATACAACAGGTACTGTTAAATATGTTTTTCTATCTAGGACAGTGGTGGTGAACCTATACACATGCTGCAGTAGGCTGTTTGTATCATAGAAAGCTCTACGAGCTTCGACATCATGGTTCTAGGAGTACACATTAACTGAGCATATTCATCACTTGGAAGGCATCTGTGAAACTCTTAATAATTCTTCCCTTGATACCTGACTTTTAACTGTCATTAATCACTTCTAGTCGATTAGATAGAAGTTAGATTTTGAAATGGGGAAGTTTTCTTGGTCTTGCACCAAGGCCACCCAAAATGCTGAACTTAAGAATATAGCCATTAATTTGTGAGGATGTATAAAGTAAGATACTAGAATCCAAATGTCAGTTGTTTTACTACTGTATATTTCACATTGAAGTTATTTTAATCTTAGGTTGTATTCTTTAAGAAATATCAAGTTTTCAACATCTAATTTCCAGTCATTCAGTGTTCCAAAATTGTGTTTAAGGGTGGTTCTTAAGAAAAATTTAAATCTTGATTTTTAAGCTCAAAAATGTTAAAATGCTAATAAAATCAAACTGAGGGTAGGTTAGGATACTTAATTTCTGACATAACTCAAGGAATTAGAATGGCTAGCTGTGAAAGCAAGTGAAGTTTACCCATTACTACTGGTTCAGAAACATTAGATTCAAATATTTTCCACAAGGGACTTGCTGATGAATAATGTAGTGAAAAGCTATAGGCTTTATACTCTTGACATTTTCACAGGCTTTATAAATTTGAGACTTTTTCTGTTTTTTAGCCATTGTCAGTTATAACATCTTAGCAGATTCTACTTTAGGCTGTACAGAACTGGTGGTTTCTCAACTCCCTGGAAAATATTCATCCATAGTTACTCCATACAGAATATTCATAGAAGCTAATTCTGCAGTCACTTTAAGCTTGGTAGTGACACCTTGAATAAAACTAAGTAGCATTAATAACATTCTATCAATTCATTAAGAGGCAAAAGCTATTCAGAATTATTTGCCCTTTTAATTGACTATTGATATTGTTTCCATTATCCTTAACTCTTAACTGTTCTTTGGAAAGTCCAATAGTCTTGTTTATTTTCCCTGGATACTTTTTGCCTTCCCTCTCTTTTCTTTCTTCTTTCCTTCCTTCCCTACCTCTTTCCTTCATTTTTAGTGCTCTCTCAAATTTCAGACTTTTCACATGTCTCAAAATATCATTGTTTTGTTTTTAAACCATTTGAAAATGTAGGAACATTGTCAGGTCTCAAGCCATACAAACAAATGGTGGGCCAGACTTGGCCTGCAGGATGTAGTCTGCCTATCCATGATGAAAATAACCTCAGTTTTTATCACCTTTATTGTAATAACTGGTGTAGTTATGTAAAATTACTATACTGTTCAATAAAGGATAACTATGAAATGGTATCAGTGCTTTTTTATTGTAACAGTACACAAGTACCTAAAAACTATCTTTCCAAGAGACTGACAATATTTAAGCATATTTATCCTTTTTAGTTTTTTTGAGGCAAGGTCTTGTCATATTGTCTAGACAGGCCTCACATTCACAATCCTGTCTGAGCGTCACAAGTCACTGGGATTACGTGCATGCACCATTAAGTATATTTATCTAATAAAAAATTAGATATAGTTTAGATTATAAAATAATTATTGCGACCATAAGTCCTGATTTGTCAGCTTCCTTGGATTAGGAAATGCCTGATTAGTAAAGCATGCTCCAGGGTGTCTGGGTGGGTCACGGGAGCATGGCCTTGGCCACTTCCTATGGTCCCTAGCCCATGTCTCTCATGCACTGTTCCCCTGCTCTGTCTCCTGGCCACCAGGAACTAAACAGCTTGTTCTGCCCTGCCTGTCTACCATCATGTTTCTGCCTCGGAGCCTGCTGACTATGTACTGAATCTCCTGAAAACATGAGCCAAATTCAGCTGGGTATTGTGTCACAGCAAAAGAAAAGCTACCTAATACAATTATATAGTATGACTTAGATAAAAAAAATAGTTTTCATCCAAATTTTAATTTGATAACAAGACAGAGTAAAATACCTGAGAGTTCAATATTAAATTTTTATGGAACTATACAAATTATATTTTACTACATACTGGTAAAATGGAGAAAACATTTCCAATTAAGTGTTTGAAACAGTTTCTGTTTTTTCTTCTGAAAAGGCATCATCTGTCTTCTGCCGTTTAACAGGTAGATCTTCATGATCCTCTGTAACAAATACAGAAAACCTATTTGAGGTAAGGTATTTAATAGTTAAATGCACTTTAAAAAATAGAGGCATTTTAAAGATTTTTTTTAGTCAACGTTGATATAAAATAACATTCCTGTGGATTTATTGGGTTAATGAAAGACCCTCTTATTAAACTGAACCATGTCCCACACTAAAATTTTGAGAAACAAGTCAGATTGAGTGGTGATAGATCTTAAATAAAAATAACTAACTAGAATTAGTCGAATGTCCTAATTCCAAATTTAATGAACATGTGTATCCCAAAGAAATTACATGAAAAGTATTGTAGTTTACATTTAATTCATCAGGAATTGCTCACCTAGTCTGATGGTCTGGTTCTTGTAGAGTACAGTAGCCGGGATCTGAAAGGTGATGCACAGCATTTCTTTGTTAGGGGCCACATTTCTTACTGGGTGAATTGAACTGCATGCCTCCAAGGAAACACCTAATGCAGTTCCAGCTCGTTGCCGCACATCCTCAGCAGGATTAACATCTTTGGAAAAACTGTAACAGTGCACTCTGGGAAGGAGTTCACTGCTGCATGGCTGCCCATCTAAAAGCGATCTGAAAGCACTGAGAAATTCTATAGCCTTTGCTGGCAAGTTCATGACAATGTGGATGGAGGATTTTCTTTCTTCTGACAGTTCCAGCTGCTGCAGTAACTCTTCTTTGACTGGTCCTTGGAGGAAGTCTTTCCCATCCAAGTTGAAGACCTTTACCTTTTGGCCCACTTTATTTAATTTACAATTGTGCAACAGCCATTTATGGGATTCAGGATTGAGATCATTGGCAAACACAGTGCAGTTTTTCCTTGCCGCTGGAATGGTAAAAGGCCCAACCCCAGCAAATACATCAAATAAAACATCCCCAGATTTGAGAAGGTCTGTGATACGGCTGTGTTCTGTAGAGAGGCGAGGATTCCAATACACTTTTGAAAAATCAAATTCATAAGTATAGTTGTTTTCTCGAACCTGAAAAGGTATGGTTTTGGTTAATCAGCTTGCTCCGAAATTTCAGCTGCTGGTACTGGATATGTGTGTTTATGCACACAGGCACACACATTGACCTTTACCACTATCACAGCAAATAACAATAGGCTTAAAGGCATTTTAATTAGAATTGGTGTTTATGTTACTTCTGGTACCTTGTATCAGGTTGTATCTTGTGTTAATTTTGTTCATGAGAAAAGTCATCTCTTTGAAGCCAAACAATTACACGAGGAAATTTTCAGAAAGGCCAAATGACTGGTTTAATGATTTTTTTAAATCTCCAGATGGAGAGGGAGAAACTGTATAATTTGAAACAACATACCACCACACATATCTTCTTAGTAAGTAGGTAAGGTGCTGATAACACTTCCACATAGCAAACAAGCTTCCCTCTTCTTTTTTTTCTTTTCTTTTTTGCAGTACTGGGGATTGAACTCTGGACCTTGGGCTTAGAAGGGACGCATGGTGCCACTGAGCTAAATCCCTGGCCCAAGCTTCCCTCTTTTTAATTTTTAGTTAGTAAAAAAGGGAGGCATAATTTGGAGGTATGTATTCTACTAAGTCTTTATTTAAACTTTGTAAATTTCCTATGTATAAATTACATCAAGTACACAAAATGAGTCCTGTATTTTATTTCTTTTCCCAAATTTTAGTTTTCATGGGTAAACTACATACAGTGAAGCTAAATCTTGATTAAAAGTAAGACTTTGTAGTACTTCTTTCCAGTGCACCATAGACACATTAGAATATTGAAAATAAAACAAATTATAGTTATGAAACATGACCTTAGCCAACATCCTAAGCTCAATATTTTATGAACAAAGAATTAAAGACCAGAAAGTTCCAAAGTTTTATGAATCTGATAGAGATATATCCTCTATCTTCTTCCTGCAAATTTATACAGACCTTTTTCCTTTCAAACCATAGCATAAGCTCTGGTCAAATTATTAAGATTCCAGAGTGGAAAATGTTCCTGGAAGTTTTTACCAACTGAAAGTCTCTCCAGGTATAACTACAAAGGCGTAAGTGAGAACTACATTATTTTACAATTTTGTTTTCTGTCACTCACCCTGTCAATTGGCAATTTATTCGAAGAAATATGGAGCTCAAAAACTTTAATGATAATCCATTGTATCCTCATATCAGAATTTAACCACTTCCTCTGAGAAGGCTTTCCTGTCAATATTATCCCACCAATAATATGTAAGTCCTTAGAATTTTGCATACTCATCAATATTGGGTCTTACAAATATTTTTAAATTTTTCCATCTATTTTGATTCTAAACACTAATCTTGATATAAATCCTACCAGGATATAATAAACAATTCTGTACCTTGGTCATCATATTCTCTTCTCCAGATAGCAATTCCATTTCAAAATTTCGGTATGTATTGTCAATATTATTGATTTTATTTACTGCTGAGGTGATTCCTGGATTTTTGTCAATCATAACTTGACCTAAAAGATGAAAATTAATAAAAAAAAATACTGCCTATAGGTTATAAAATAAATGCTAAAACTGAAAATATTTAACAAATAAGCTGTATTTTCTTTTGGTTTATAGATTTAAAATTAGCGAGTTCAATGTTGCATACAGTTCTAGAGTTGAAAAGGATACTAAAATTAATTTCTGACAGCAATACACACAAAATATATGGGTACATTTCTAAAGAAAAAAAATTGGGCATTAGACTCTACCTGATATTTGTCTACATTTTTACTAAATCTCAAATGTACTAATACAAGTAAGCAACAGGTAGAACATAGGTTAAGTGGGAAAGAATGAAAAGATGTGTGAAGAACCTGGCAAAAAATGTTCTCAGAAGACATCAGCAAAAACATATGTCTATCCCTGCTGCCTCAAACTGCATGTTGTACTGTGTGCTTGAACAAATGCCTCCACTTTGGAAATACATGTAAGCAAAACAGTGTTTCCAGCAAAAGAAACATTGATTCTTTAGAATCTGATCTAAATAAAATATTTCCTCAAATATTCATAAGCAGAAAAGCCACAAAAATAGTAAAATACATCAGAAATAGCATAATGATGCCTTTTAATCAGTTAGCACTTTAGAAATTTATTAAAAAATATATTTTCTCATTGTATAAGAAAAAAATAACTTGATTTATAACTTAGTAAAAAGTACATGATAGTACAAACGTGGAAATATAACCCGAATTTCACTTTTACTCTGATACTTGGACACCTGTTTTTGAATATAACATCAATACCTTCTAATCAATCATTGCTCTTTTCCTGATCTACTTCAGGTATCTGTTTTCAATTTTTAAGGTGTAGAAGTGAATTTTTTGTTTGTTTATTTTGTTTTTTGAGACAGAGTCTTGCTATGCTGTTTAGGCTGGCCTTGAACTCACTATGTAGTCCAGGCTGGCTTGGAATTCATGGCAATCCTCCTGCTTCAGCCTCCTGAGTACTAGGATTACAGGCCTGCACCACCACATCTGGCTAGAATTTTAAATGAGGAATGAAAATAAGTCAATTCTGAAGTTCTATAATAAAATCTTTAAAATTATTACTGTATAGGAATGCTTTTTTAATATTTGAGTGTCCCTTTATGAGCTTTAAAAAATAGGCATGCCAAAGGAATGTTTGCGTTAGGGTAGGCAATAACTGTAAGAAAGCTTACATCTAACATCTGTAACCAGTCAACAATTATAAAGATCTGCTCAAGTATTTATTATATTACCATTGTACACTATCAATCAGTAAAAACAAAGTTAATGCCTAACAGCATAGTTCTAAAATCCTACCCATGCAAAGCACTTAGTACATTTTAAGGCTGAAAATAATTCCCAGAAGTTTGAAAATTTTTTATTTTTTTAAAGGAATCTAGAGAACGTGTGGGCATCAAATACTTAAATGCAATTTTGATTAGTTCTGTACTTTCTTAAGACCTCTGGATATACAGAGGTAGGACATTAACAATAAGCACTGTTTCAAAAAGGCTAGAAGGGAGGGCAAGGGGAATGGGGAAAAAAGAAGAAGATACATCATGTTAATGTACAAGATCCTAATGATGAACGTGACTGTTTTGTATACCTAAAATGTACCAATAAACTTAATGGAAAAAAAAAAAGGCTAGGAAGATCTAAGAAACAAAGTATTGGTGTCAAAGATACAGAAGAGGCTTAATTAACACAGACTCAATAAAAGCATAAGTAAACAGTGTTGTCCTTTTGACTATGAAAACCCCTCATTTATTAAACCTAGTACTAAACATTGTCCCAAAGACTTGTATACCAAACGAATTCTGTTCAGTGTAGAACAAAGTTCTGTACTGGTAGACATAAAAACCCAGACCAATGTTTAGAGCTTGCTATGACTCTGAAAAGGAGTATGCCAAATTGGCCCTCAAAAGAATATATGCAGCTCAACATTTGGCTTAAAATTACAATTATAAACAGTCCTTCTGTAATGTGGCATTTAAAAAATAATTTTCAAAACAAAAATTAGATTTTTCCAATTGCTTTCTAGTACATGAACATTACCTAATACACCTACCAATTAAATGCTTGAATGGTAGCTGATGATCTCGAAGGTTCAGGTGTGCAATATGTCCCACTCTGCTAAACCCTGAAACCACATCTTGACCTTCAGGAAGCACAGCTCTCAAGATCTCTTCTGACTTAAAGTTTTCATAAGTTAGTTCCAAATTATATTTAGATATCTGTGGACTGACATTAAGCTGATTTAAAATACTGAGTTCTGCTTTTTCAAAGGAATCATGCGTAAGTATTTTATAGGGATCCAACATAATTAATCTATATTCTTCATCTTCTGGATCTTCAATCACACGTTTTATTCCCGGGCGCTGCAGTGCTGCCCTTTTAAGGGATCGCATCAACCTGCTGACTATTTCTTTCTTCACTTTAAGCACTGGAATGGTGACTGTCTTTTTAAAAGCTGTCCTATCAAGTTTTGTCATTCCTCGAACATCAGAGGGTGGTGAAAACAGTTCAGAGTCCCTTTTATTTGTTTCCATTTCTGGCATGGCTGAGAATCTTTTTCTTTGATCCAACAAGAAAATACCAAGTGTTTTCCTAAGCTTCTGTGGAAGCGCTGTCCATGCTAGCGGAATCAACAATTCGGATTCAGTTGGGTTAAACCTTTCTACTTTCAAAAGTCTTGAGAATCCAAATGGCCTCCATAAGATACTTTAAAAGAAAAAAGTATTCATTAAAATATCATAAAACTACAAATGAACATGTTCACAGTGGCTTTTGAGAATAAAAATCTAACTTGCTTCAAATAACCTGCTAAACAAAACTTGTAATGGTGTGAGAGAAGTATACTATCTTTTCCAGGATAGGATGACTTTTATTATTTGCAGCTTCTGCCCACCTGCTACCTCGATGGAGGAATTAGTAATCAGTCAGCTCTGTAGTACTCACTGACCCTCTTACCCACAATTTTCTACAGAATTAGGACTGGAAGACTGAGATATGAGTTAAAGAATCATCTATAAATGAAGCAGTCTTTATATGTAACATCACCAAAGGCAATGTTTACTAGGTATTCCTATGCTTATGGGTGCTTATTGTAGCAGATGCTGTGTTATCAGTACTGGAAGATGTGTAGTGGCATACTTTTTGAAAATGAAGGCCCGAATAGGTTAACTCACACAGTCCCATTGCAGGTAAGTGGTCAGTCAAGAATTTAAGCCTCAGTGAATGTGTTCTTAATCCCGTATGTTGCCAAATTGTCTTCGATGCTTCACTGCCATGTGTCCTGTCTACAACTAGAGGCGTCCGCATTTTCAGCAGCTTTGATGAGTCTTGTAATCACAGTATCTGTTACTCACTTTGTTTTCTAAAGTACCTAATAGGTGATTACGGTGTGAAGAGCGCTGCACCACAATTGCACTGCAACGAAGTGAAAGTTCACATTCAGGGTTTAAATTGAATCTAACACTTAACCAGCTGGGCGACCCTGGGTTAAATCTGAGTCAGTTTCTTGTTTGTAAAACGTGGTCAAAAGCTGTATCAAAAGGCCTCACCGCCCGCAGTGTAGGACCTAAACTCAGCACGCGGGGGGGAAGGGGTAGGGGGAAGCTCACAGCAAACCCAGCGAACCGGTACCGCCCCTAGTCCCAGGCCCTTTGCGCCAGGACGGGCACCGGGCTGTCACCTCACCGAGTCTGGGTGTTGCTCACCAGCTGGTTCGGTGACCAGACCCCTCACCTCATGCTCCGGTGCGGATCGGAAATGGATGGTAAGTGGAGTGGCCCGCGGCAACGTCATCTCTGTTCGCCACGGAGGGAGCGCGCGTCATCAGACCTCGACCATTCTTCCCGCCCGGGTGAGGTAAGAGAACCCGGAAGGGCCGTCCTACAGCTCCACCTCTGGCGCGATTAACGATTCGGGCGGAGGGCAGGAGTCTAGCTTCGCACATGGACCTGGTGGCCAGCAAAGAGACAGCATGGAGGCGCCCCGGGAGAACCACCACACGGAGTGGGGCTGGTACATCTCGGTCCAGCACCCCGAAGACTCAGCGGCCGAAGAGTTGCGTCCGTTGCTAAGCAACGTAAGTGGGCTCCGCGAGTGTCCAGGCGCAGACGGCCTGAGGCGCAGTCCCGTGCCCGCCCGCTGTGACGGGGAAAGCGGCGAAGCTGGGGTCTGACTCCTGGGGGCGGGAGCCACAAGTACACCCACTTTTTGAAGAGTTCGGCGGAGTTAGCCTTGTGACAGTGGTCTCGCACGCTGTGGAGAGAAAAGCTGAAGAAAGGTGCAGCCCTGAGCAGAGGCAGGCGCCGCCAGCGTGTTTCCCGCAAGGTCTCTGTGACTGCCCGCTGTGTGTTAGTACTTCGGTTCTCCACCGGGCTTAGGAGGTCTTTGCAAGCGTCCCGAGATGTTTCTTTTCCCACTTAGCCATTGGAGGAGCGTAGATGGCCAGGTGAAAAGCACAGAGCTCCCCTCTGATCCACCTGTGCTCTGGTTTCCAGGCCAAAGCTCTCCGGCTAAGCTGTGTCCTCAACCCCGGGCATTCCGCTTTCTACCTGGAATCCTTGTACTATCGCAGTTTACAATTTGCTCCCAACTGCTGTTTGGGGCGAGGGGTTTATAGGGATATATTTGCTAAAACAAGGTGTAGCGCTTATATTTATTATATTGTCATTGCAGGTAGTCCTGACCATTCTTACAGTTGGGCAGACTTATTAATTATACAAAGAAAGATTAGGTTTGCAGCCCTAGTAATTAGGAAGGAAATTTGTGGGCAGCAGTTTGAAGCTGACTCAGGGATTCTTCAGAAATCACATGATCTGAGGCCCTGTCCCTCCTGTCGGTCTCCACCCCATTCTGTCCTATCTTCCTTCTCTCGAATTCACGAGACTAGTCATGGCTCTTCCTGAAGACTTCTGGGCCTCTGTACTGGCAGGCATGACCTTGTCCGGGAACTGGATTCCTGGGGCACCAATTAGGAGGTAAGTAGGAAAGGGAAGTGGTGTCACGAAAGCCTGATGATTTGCAGATGTTCTCCATACCATTTCCATGATTTTAAAATGAAATTCGAACTTGACCATTCAAAAATTTAACACTGTCAAATTTCTCTACTTACAGGAACTTCATAGACAGGGATCCTCAGGAGTTTCATTTGGTTTTTCAGTCTTTAATTTGATGAATGCCATTATGGGAAGTGGCATCCTTGGCTTAGCTTATGTTATGGCTAATACTGGTATCCTTACATTTAGGTGAGTTTTTTCCTATTTTACCATCTCCACCCCCCCCCATTTTAATTATATACGGAAAGTAAAGGAATAGGTTCCATAAGCTACTGTTATACAATTTCTAGTTAGGTTATTTCTGAAGTTTTAACCTTTGTGTTGTTGTTCTGTTCTGTTGCTGGGGTGATACCATTCACAGTCAGGCATCACTTACAGAGAGGGCGGTGTTCTCAGAAGTGCCTTGTGAGGCAGTTTTGTTGTTTGAACATCACAGTGTTCTTACCTAATGGCATTACACATCACACACTTTGAGTGTTTTCATGCAGCCTATTGCTCCACGTAACAAACTTGTACAGCATGTCAGTGGACTGAATCCTATATGTAGTTGTATAACACAGTGGTATTTGTGCACCTAACCACATTTTAAACTTGAAAAGATATAGTGAAAACATACTGTTAACAATTGTAACCTGTACAGAACACTGAAATTGCCGAGAACGAGGAGTGAGTGTGAAAGTCTAGGGTACCAGACTCCATAGAAATACTGCACCCTCAGGCTATCCTGTGTTTATAAAAACTGCTGTTCTCTCTTCAATAGTAAATTAACCTTCGCTTATTGTAACTTTACTTTATAAACTTTATTTACTTTTAACTTTATAAATGTTTTAATTTTTTAAACTTTTTGAGTTTTATAATAACATTAAAACACGTTGCATACCTATACAAAAATGTGTTTTTATATTCTTATTCTATAAGCTTTCTCTATTTAAACTTATTTATATTTTATATTTTAAACTTTTTATTAAAACCTAAAACACACACACACACACACACACACACACACACACACATTAGCCTAAGCCTACGTAGCATCTGGCTCGTCGATATTACCATCTTCCATTCCCATATCTGTTTCACTGGAAGGTCCTCAAGGACAGTAGCACACATTGAGCTGTCACCTCCTGTCATAACAGTGCCTCCTGCAGCTAGGCATGGTGGCACACACCTGGATTCCCTGTACTCTGGGAGGCTGGAGGATGACAACTTTTAGCGCAGCCTGGGCCACTCAGTGACTTAACAAGACCTTGTCACAAAATTTAAAAATGTTTTTTTATAAGAGGCTGTGGATGAAGTTCTGTGCAAAAGCCCTGGGTTCAATCCTCAGGCCACACACACACACACACAAAGGAAAAAACCCCAGTGCTTTCTGGAACACCTCCCTAAAGGACTTGTCTGAGGCTGCTTTACAGTTCACTTTTTTCCATAATTAGAAAGTGTGAGCTCCAGGGACAAGGGGAAAAAAAATGAGAACCAAGACCTGTCATGTAAAGGTAAAAGATCCCAATAATGAATGTAACTGTACTGTACACCTAAAATGTACCAATAAACTCAGTAAAAAAAGTGTGTGCTCTAAAACAATGATAGTAAATAAACAATAATAGTAAATACATAAACTAGGAACACGGTCATTTATTGTCATTATCAAGTATGTACGGTACATAATGTGTACTGTACTTTTATATGACTAGCAGCGCAGCAGGTCTGTTTACCTCAGCACCTCCACAAGCATGTGCATGATGTGCTGCACCGTGGCATTAAGACAGCTGAGATTCCTTCGCTGATAGGAATTTTCCAGCTCCATTATAATCTCATCAGACCACATGACTCTAGTTTTTCTTAATCCAAAAATTGGCTAACTTATAGAAATTGCTTCATGTCCATAAGAACTGGCTTATTCAGCTTCATTTGTGCTGAATTGGCCAAAGTGAATCAAAACTTGTTAGCCATGAAGATTACTGATTGATAACAATTTTTGAGTTCAAATAGAGCACGTAAACTTTTCATTCCTCTCCATCTCTCCCTGTCATTAGGTAGGGAGTCTAGATATACATTCTGTGCCTGTTCCTTTATATATTTAAGTCTTTGCCCCTCAGGTTGCTTACCCCAAAATAGAAAACTTTCCTGGCTTCTCTGTACTCCCACAGTACTTTGTGTATCCCGTTGTTATAATTTGTTGTTATGATTTGTTTGCAAGTTAATCTCACTAAACTTTAAAATCCCTTAAGATGGACCTTATCCTCAGCATCTGGCACTATAGCTAACAGATGAATAAGTTCGTTTTGTTTGTTTTGCCAATAGAAGCAGACATTTTACTAGGAAATTTTAAATATACAGAATCTGATTTAGGGCTATTTCTTTTATTTTAAATCTCTTCATAAGCAAATCAGCTTTTAAGTAACCAATTTGCTTTTATTGTGGGCTGTATTCACAAACTTTCATGCTTTTTGAACTTGAAAACTATGCAGCACCTCAGGGAAGCCACAATCAGAGGATTTACTTTTTGTTTCTCTTTGAAAACGTATTTTAAACAAGGATCTTACATGTAGATGAATACTGCTGAATATAATCTCATTAAATCATAACACATGTCCCTTTTGGTGATGTTGGTATTTATTTATTTATTTTTGGTATTGGGGATCGAACTCAGGACCTTGCACTTGCAAGGCAGGTGACAGCACCACTGAGCTGTATCCCCGGCCCTAGTTTTGTTTTTTTGTTTTTTTTCAGATCTCTAGATGTCAGTTTGATTACATGTGCAGTTTGACCTCTCAGTTTTGCTGCTTATTAACAAATATTAAGTGGACCATAAAGTTAAGAGTTTCTTTAAATATTGGGGCAGTCCCCTGTGGACAGCTCTATTTCTGAAACCTTGTCATGCCAATATCTTCCTGAGAATAAGTGGAGAATTATGTGTGCTATTTCTTTTCACAATGTCGGTAAGAGAATCCCAGTTATTGCATTGTTTGCACAGCTTTCAGATTGCATTACTAGAACTGTGTTAACTGCATTGTTTTAGTTTGGTGTGGAGCATAAATGTGTTTTAAATAAATGCTAGGAAATAGTTGTAATATTACTCATGAAAAAGTGGTAAAGAGGCACAGGAAATGGCAAACAGAAGACAGTGAAATTTCATAACAAAAACATAGGTATAGACTTAGAAAAGGGAAAAAATAGTCATAAAAGGGAAATACCAGGATCACTGAATGGCTGAATCAGCAGTCAGCAGACAGGAATGCAAAAAGAGGAAGTTTGTACTGTATTTTTAAAAGTTCATCTTTCTGATTTCATGTTTATTTTGAAATCAGTATATTTTCATTTTAAATAAAACTCGTTAAATATAAAAAATAGAAAACTGTCTTGATTTTTTTTTTTAATGAACATGATTCTGCTACTCAGAGGTAGTCCTTTAAAATTGCTTGGTAATGAGATTCTATGAAAAAGACAAACTTTGCTGCGTATAGTGGCACACACTGTACAGTCCTAGTTGTTTGGAGCCTGAGGCAGAAGGATGGCAAGTTTGAGGCCAGCCTGGGCAACTGAACAAGACCCTGTCTAAAAGTAAAAAGGTCTGGGGTATAGGTCTAGCTTAGTGATAGACTGCCCTGTGTGTTCAATCCTCAATACCAGAGGTGGATTTCGGGGGATTTGACCATGTGTTCTTTTATATTTTAGTTTCTTGCTGCTGATAGTCGCTCTTGTGGCTTCTTACTCAGTCCATCTCCTGCTCAGTATGTGTATTCAGACAGGTAAGTACAACTACTATGCTGTTTACTTGAAGAAAACCCTTGAGTTTGTACCAATAGAATGTCTTAAATCTAATTTCTGAGGCTGGAGGTATAGCTCAGTGGTAGAGTGTGGGTTTAGCATGAAGAAGGCCTTGGGTTCAATCCCTGGCACCAAGGTGGGGGGGCACCTAATTTTTAGTGGGCATCTATTATTTAATAGGGTGACTGAAATGAAAAATTTAAAAAGGCTAGTATTTATAGAGCCAGTGTATGGGAGCTGTTAAAAGACAGGATGAGAGGAGGAAACTAGCATTCTCTTGCCTTCCTCACAAAACACAACATAGTTTTCTGGGTTAGAGTAAGGAAGATACCTAAAAAGTATTCATAAAAGCCAGGCAGTAGACAGGTATTTCTCCTGAGGTATTCTTTCTTCAAGGAGACCACCTACCTAGATCTACTGCTGCCTTCTTGCCAGCCTGCCTGCTAGACACAGGCTTGGGATGGCAAGATTAGGAGTGTTAGAAACAAGGTCAAAAAGCTTTGGATTTATCTAGATACAGTTAATATTTTTACTTGTAAGTCTTGGATAAAGTAATTTTTCCTAAGTGACAGAAGTACATGCAGTTAATACAATACATTTTTATTTATGTGAGCTTTTTCCATTTGGAACATTTTTATGAATAAGCTCCTCTAAATTGCAATAAATAAAAGTATATGAATTACGCATCTATTTTTATAAGATTTTCCTTTTTGTCATTAACAAATATTTTGTGTCCATTGATCCTCATCTTTTTATCTGTCAATTCTCTCTTTTGATTAGTCAGTTTTGAAGCTAAAATCATAATCCTAATTCCTGTATGGGTGGATTCAATTCCCTCTATCAGGTCTTGTGACTTGGAGAAGCCAAGCAGATACACCAAATAGATTTTTCATGAGTTTTAAAGCTCTTCAGAATGCAATTTTAAAAGCATTGATCTACTTTGTTTCCCTAAAACTTGGGTGTATATCAGAAACACCTGATGATCTTTTTATAAACAGATTTTTTTAACAGTCCTTTAGGTGATCTTTAGGCAAAGCCAATTTCAGTATCCCATACCTGTAACTTGTACCTGTGCTTCTAGATGCATGCCTCTGCTCAGATCAATGTGCAGAAAGACAGAAGTGATAGGGAACAATGCAAAGAAACACGATGTTTATAATAGCACCCCGAATTCAGGAATAATCATTTTTGATAAATATGTGTGTAATACTGCTGAAAATTGACTAGAATTTTAATTTTGAAATTTTGCTTCTTTGTGTGAAAAAATTATATTTATGAATTGGGATAATTTAACTATATAATATATCCTTTTAATGAGTTTTACTAAAAGATTAATACTTTAGTAAACTATAGCAGTTATGTCATCAGTAACCAAAATGTTTTATTAATTCCAATTACTTGAGAGTTATATTCGATTTGTGGAGGTTTCTAAAGAGTGTGCTCTTTCCTTTGATTGATGTATATTTAACTTTAAAATTCTGACGGTGTTAATTCTTTCTGTAACTCTGGGGCATATAAAGTGAAAATACCTGTTTCTCTTTCTTTTTCCTTTTTCTTTGATTTTTGTAGCTTACTCGGACCCATGAACTAACTTCCTCATTGCTCCTCATTCATACTGATGCACCTGTCTTGCGTTGATTGAATTCCTTCAGTCAGTATAAAAGTCTCTGGAGGTAGGCTTTTTTTCCCAGTACATTCCTATAAGACAAAAGAACAATGTAAAAATTCTTCCTGTCAGTGTGTTAGACTATCACAAAGGAGTATAAATGCTTAGATTGGATCTGTTGTTCAGAGAAGGAGCTATTACAAGTCTTTACAAAATGATTTCATTTATTTGTGAGAAAAGGTGAAGAGAAATTTTTACCTTTATAAATGTACTCTTCTATAGGGCTGAAGCGTGTCACAACTTTTCTTGGGAGTTCAGGTGGTATATAAGGTACCTTATTCTCTCTAGCCTTAGTTTCCCATCTGTAAAATGGCCATCCTGGTACTTACTTTTGGCCTTGTTCTGAAAATGAAATTAATGTGTGTAAAATATCAAGTCCTTGATAAATGCCAGCTTCCATTTGAGTGCTTACTGGGACAAAATACTGAAGGATTGTAAGGTATTATGCATACTGCGATTGGAAACAGCTGACTCACTGCCATGCTGTGGAAACATCTTATACACTGGGATTAAGCCCACAACTCCCCTCCCCACACGCTTCTGGCCCTGCCCCTACTCCCTAGTCCCTGGTCCCCACTACTCACTGCATCATCACCATTCTGTGCCTCCAGACCATTTGGATTAATGACACTATAGTATTTATCTCAATTGTGCTAGTCACTTAAAGAATCTTGTATTTTTCATTTCCCAGACTTGGCCCTCATGTCTGTCACCTGCTTCTGATCTCATCTTCCACTTTTCTCCAGTTCCCCAAACTCTTTCACTGTTCTCTCTGGAATCCACAATCAATCATCATCAAAACCCATATGTCCTTAATTCTTTTGTGAATGTACCCCTTTTGTGTGTATGTGGGTACGAGAGGTATTGGGGATTGAGCCCGGGGCATTCACACTGAGCTGCATCCCCAGCCCTTTTTGTATTTTGTATTTTGAGACAGAGTCTCACTAAGTTGCTAAATTGGCCAGGTGGCGCTTGAACTTTCTGTTCCACGATAATTGTGTGTCTTCCCCATCCTTGAGGTCCAGGGTGACTTCTGGATACAGCCTTCACATTCACATTCTAGTCAACAAGAGGAGAAAAAGAGAAAGCTCCCAGCTGACTCTTAAGATTCTCTCTTACTTTGTGTGCCAGAAATTAGTCAAATATTCATACTAAATCTCAAGGGGGCCTGGAAAAATGTAGTTTTTAATTAAAGGTAGCAATGGCCCTAACTAAAAGCCAGAGGAAGAAGAGAAGAGATAACCGACAGTCTCTGTCTTCCCATTTTTGTACCATACAGTATGTAGTTTGCCAAGTGTAGACTGATGATTCCAATCCAT
Organism: Fukomys damarensis; assembly: GCF_012274545.1. Taxonomy (NCBI): domain Eukaryota; kingdom Metazoa; phylum Chordata; class Mammalia; order Rodentia; family Bathyergidae; genus Fukomys; species Fukomys damarensis. Next base: position 5,084,652 of record NW_022900933.1, read on the forward strand.
GCTCCTGAAACCCGAATCAGCTGCAACTAGACCTCTCTACTTAGATGTTCTACAGGCATTATAAATTTAAATTTAAACATCTTTCATTTCTGACATCTCAAGTTTGTTACTCTTTCTGTATCCCTACCTCAGTGGATGGGATCACTAAGTTTATAACTCCTCATATATCACCTAATTACTAATCAATTTTCTAAGTATTTCTTAGCTCTGTATGATTCTTCTTCCTTGTGGCTACCGTGTGGAGCATGCCATAACCCTTCAAGTTGGATAACAATGGATTTGAGTCATACCATGCATTTAAATCATAGGAATCTAAAACAGGAATAGGAAACATTCATACATGGAGTGTACAATACCAAAAGTGTACCGTAATGTAAAGCATGAACTTTGTGTGATACTGACATACCAAAGCAAGTTCATTGATTATAAGAAATGCACCACTGTGGTACAGGATGTTGAAAGTTTGGGAGGCTAGCTATGTGAGGAAGCAGGAGGTATATGGAACTCTGTACTTTCTGCTCAATTTTTCTGTGAACTTAAAAGTGTTCTAAACTACAGTTCAACCAGATGTGGTGGTACACGCCTATAATCTCATCACTAGGAGGCCGAGGTAGGAAGATTGCCAAGAGTTCAAGACCAGCCTGGGTTATATAGGGAGTTAAAGACCAACCTGGACTACATAGTGAGACCCTGTCTCAAAAAACAAAAATATACGTATGTAGACATGTGTGTGTTGTTTATATAGTTATATATGTATGTATGTATACATGTGTATATACACACACATAACACAAAGAAACAGTATCTTGGTTGCTTTCTTATTGCTGAGGCATAATACCTTATACTCACAACCTAAAGGACAAGAGTTTTGATTCAGATTTTCAGTCTGTGGTCTACTGTCTCCAAGGCAGGAAGGAATGGCAGAAGGGCATAATGGAGAAAAAGTTGCTCATATCATCGTGACCAGGAAGAAGAGAGAGCTAACCAAAACAGGAGATAACACCTTTCCATGTCACATCCCCATTGACCTGCCTCAGGCCAGACCCCACCTTCCACAGTGCACTCTGCCACTGAATGCACTGGTGGATGCATCCATCTGCAACCCAACCATCTTCTACAACCCCCACTTGTAGGCTCATGAGAATGGGGGAAGGGGTGATTATAAATCTAAACCATAACACAGGAAAGGAAAAAACAGATAGTGAAAGTGTTGGATGAAAACCTTAAAAGTAATTACTGTATTTACTACCTGCAGAGAACTAAGAGAAGATAAAGCATCTTTGAAACAAGAACAAGAAATCATTGAAAGAGTCTATTCAGAAAATACAAGTCCTAGAAGTTAGAAGCATTTAATTTAGAAGTTGACCTGGAAGAGTTAGGAAATTTTCAGAGGTAGGGTGGGAGGACAAAAGACAAATAATTTGAAAATGGGAGAGAGAAAAAATAAGAAAAATAGAAGATCAGTCTGGGAGACCCAACATACAAATTATAGGAATTCTAGAAAGAGAAAAACAGGTGAAATAGGATAGAAATTTTTCATCAGAATGATATTTAAAAAGTTGTGACTGAGGGAAATTAGTTTCCATATGAAAGGTGTTCCTCCTAGTACATAATATAGTAATTGTAAAATAATTCATACCAGTATACATTGTGAATGATCAAGAGTCTACTAATAACTTAAAAGTTTACAGAGAGAAGACACAAAAAAATCTTCCTATCAATAAATAAGTAAATAAACCACAAAAACCATCAAGAACCATAGTGACAAAGACCTTTCCCAGAAGCAGTACTGTAAAGTAGAAGATTTTAAATCAATACCTTTAAAATTATCAAGGAAAATTATTTTAATATAGAATTTTATACCCAGCCAAACTATCATTTAACTATGAGGTTTGAATAATGCCACTTTCATATAAGCAAGCTTTCAAACAGTAATCTCCCATGCACATTTAGTGCAATGGAAGATTTTCTTTGTCAGAGTTAAAGGAATAACAAAAAAACAGGGGATCTAGTACAGGAGAGAAGAAAGGGAAATTCCCAGAACATCAACTGAGCATCAGCTCTTAAGCACTACCTGTATATTGGGATACTTCTTTACAAGCACTCTTTTATCCAGGTGACAGCTGCACCGTTTAGTTCTTCCTCATAGGGTAATGTCTTTCCCATTTGTCAGTCTAGCTCCAATTTACAATACCTGAGTAAACTAGCAGTCAGGCTTGACTACAACAAAAGTCTAAGAATAAAATACAAATTGAATCAAGAGAAAGAAGAGAATTAAAAGGAAGCACTAGATTTAAATAATGTGGGAGGAATTAAAATTGAGAAAAGCTGATGTCTGAGTGAATGTGAACTGTAAGGGAGGAGATGCCTAGTGTATCTCCCAGTTAGTTTGGGCCACTTGGTTGTCAATAGTGTCATTAATAGAGGTAGGAACATGGTGAAGATGGCTCAGAATAAAACTGAGTTCCATTTTGCAAATGCAGAGTTTGAAGTGTATGTAAATGGACAAGTCTTAGAACTGAGCCATAGGACAGAGGTTCATTTATTTGTTTAATGTTTTATCTTCTACAAATATAGAGATAGGTAAGAACCACTTCTTTTTCTGAAAAATGTCTTATAATAAAAATAACATAAGCAAATAATTTATAATGTAGTATGCTAAATATAACACCTTTGTGCAATGTCTGGTAATGGCTCAGAACAGAGCATGATTTTCCTTGTCTGGATTGGAAGTGAGGGTCGGTAAACATTCCTAGAAGACAAAGCTAAAAAGAAATTTGACTAGCACACAAGGTTAGAATGTTCTAGAATATGCAAAGGTACAAAGGCATATCCTGCATGCTGTATCCAGATACTAAAAATAGTTTACTGCTATTGGTATGTACGGTACAAAGGAGAAAATTAAACTGGTGGGAAGACAAGTCTCAGATACTAAGGAATATGGGTTTTTGCTTAGGCAGTGAGAGAAGCCGGTGAAGTTGTTGAAGTCCAGGCAGATATGAGAAAAGAATTTTGATCCTGGCTAAAACCCAGAACTTGGTCTTTCTGAGAAAGAAAACAGATCCCTATCTTCCTCTTCCTAAAAGTGAGTTATTTTATGAGGATTTTATTTATTGGAAAGCAAAGAGTGATTCCCATTTTTTAAAGCAAAACAATTTTAAGCTAAAACTCTGAAGCCATGATTTTCAGGGCCCCTTTTTATGACAAATATTTTCTAAATTCTCCTTTTACTACATGAAATGGAATTCTCATATCGTAACTACCTGTGGTTGTTTGACTAATACCCTCCAAAAGCCAGCTCTGACCACAGTTTTAGGGCTAAAGCCCCAAATGTGTGGGTCTCAACAGACCAAGTTTGGCCACCTATCCTACAGTGCCAGTCTAGGAGATGAGCAATGAAGGACAGGAAAGGAGGTTAATCAGATAAAGATGCTCAAGGTCTGTCTCTGAGGGACTGACAGAGCTTTGGAGTTTTGTAGAAAAGGAACAAAATAGTGGGCAGTGCAAGTAGTCATAATCAAGTCATGATGTCTCAGGACTGGTTCTGGGAAGTCCTGGGGGAGCCATCATTGCTTGAGGGTGCAATTCAGTTCCCATCCTGAGATCCTGACTCCTGTATAAGGGACAGCTTTTGTTCCCATTATGGGATGGCCTGCGAAACTGCTCTTCCTGGTATCCAAGGTGACTGCAGGTTTAGAATAAGGGTGGAGATTTTTAGGCAGTGCTCCAGGACATCTGAAACTTGTGAAAGCTGGCAAGTGGGTGTCCCTGCAAATCCTGAAAATTACTTTAGTTACTCTTACCTTAGTGTCCCAAAGTTTGAAGAGGGATGGGATAGTCCAGTTAAACTTCAAACTAATAAACCTTGCATTACAGACACTCGTGGTGTAATTAATATGCCCAGAGGCAGAGCTGAGTGGGAATCTGACCCAAATTTCAGGGTAATACAACTTCCTTCTGCTTTTAGTTACCCATGCCATCTACAGCTCTAACCTGTGGGTCCTATACACAGCCACATCCTAATCCCTGCAGCCTATGATGCTACTGTTTTTGGCATAAGAGTACTTTGCAGATATAATTATGTTAAGGATGTTGAGATGGGAGATTATCTAGGTTAAGGTGTTGTGGAGGGAAGATTATAGAAGAGAAAAAATGGGCAGCGTGACTCAGGCAGAAATTGGAGTGATAGGACCACAAATCAAGGCATGGTAGCAGCTACTAGAAGCTGGAAGAAGCTAGGAATAGATTCTCTTCAGAGCCTTTCGACTGTTTGACCCTACTGATACCTTGACTTTGACTCAGTGTAACTGATTTTGGACTTTCAGCCTCTAGTCCTGGGAAGGAACACATTTCTGTTTTAAGCCACCAAGTTTGTAGTGTTTTTTTTATAAGAGCCATAGGAAACTGATATACTACTCATATATAATGTAATTCCATAGTAGTAAAATAAAGCAGAAACAAAAACAAAGTACATGTTTTTGGTGATGTGATTTTTACATTTAGGAAGCAATTTCTGGCAAAATTCCAAACATAATAAGTTAGTGTTTCCTACATTTGCATGGTAGTTGTATTCCTGGAAAATTTAGTTTATATTCAAACCATTAACCATTGTTTTCATAGCATCTGCCATGTGCTTGATATACAGACACAAAGAGGGCAGTTAGTAAAATTTGGATACATGGGTGATGGATAGATGATGTATTAGAATTATAGGGGCGTTATATTTTGTAAGGTCCAAAATTAACATGCAAGACAAAAATTATGTGTAGTCAAAATAACCTTTGAAAATTCTATATGTAATATTTAAAGTATTCAATGTCTACATGACATTTTGGACACAGACATACCATTTTTCAAGAGAGCCGACAGCTAATGTTTTTTGTTTGGTTGGTTTGGTTTGGTTTTGCTCAGCAGTGGTCTGGGTATCATATGAAGGCTATGCTTTACAGTCATGGTGAATGCCATTCGGCACTGTGAGATGCACACAGAACTGAGCTGACTCAAACACAATAGATTCACATTTCCCAAATCATAACTCGCTGTGGACATTTACTTACTGTTTGGAATAGTAGCCAGCTACCCACACCATCATTACTATGGTTCAGTAGATCCACAATTAATTAAGTGAAGATGTGGCTCAGTCTTGAGTGACTTAGTATTCCTGCCTCATCCTTTCTATTATTGAGTGATTCTCCTCTGGGTTTGGTTTTTCTACCCAGCTGGCTGTCTGTTGAGTCATTCACACCTGCGGATGGGCGTGGGGAGCTGAGGCTGTTGGCATGTAGGCTGGGACTGCTGCTGAGCGTCCTGCTGTACACAGGATATTACCCAGAGCAGAAACCTGGCTGGACCAGAGCATCACAGCAAGGTAGGGAGCCAGAGTGCACTACATGTGTGCTCCCCATAGTGATGACTTCAGCCTTCTGCCTTGATGTGAAGAGTGAGTGCTTCCTCAACAGAAGCCAAGCCCTGCATAAGCCTCCTGCAGGAAGGGATGGTTGCAAGTCCTTGCAAGTGCTTTTAATTTTTATCAAAACTATTATATGCTTCCACATACATATGTACGCACTTATGAAGGACTTGGCAGAGTTCCCTGTCCATCCATCCCCACATCTAGTTACATTTCCCAGAGTTAATTGTTAAAATGGTTTTGTATTTACTTCTTTTAATGGTTGCCTTTCTAAATCTAAATAATAGTCTTCCATTATTTGTTGATATAAGAGGTTATCTGTATAAAGTACAGATGAAAGTTGGCCAATTATGATATATGGGTGTTCTACTGGTCAAATCTTCGTTGCAAAAGGTGAGGGTTGCCTGGGCTTGGTGGTACACACTGAGGTGGCAGAGGCAGGAAGATTGGGAGTTTGAGGCCAGCCTGGGCTACAAAGTGAGTTCAAGACCAGCCTGAACTACACAGCGAGACCCTGTCTCAAAAAACAAAACAAAAGGGGAGGATGTAGCACAGGTATACTAATCTCTCCCCTTTCCCTTCTGATTTTTATTAGTTTCTACTCAATAGTTTTTTTCCATTGATTATTTTGTAAGTTTCATTCCATCAACTTTAAATAGTATTCTTTGACACTGTCTTCTTCATCCCACTTTTCTACCATTGAGCTAATGCCCAGCCCTCTTTACTGTTTTTGAGGTGAGGTCTCACTAAATTGCCTAGGCAGTCCTTGAACATAGAATCCTCCTGCCTCAGCCTCCCAAGCAGCTGGGATTATAGATGTATTCCACTGTGCTCAGCTTTGGCTCTGTCTTACTGATACAGTGTCAGGTGCTGTTACTTTTTTCATCTTTCCTCTCCCTACTTCTCATAGGCTCTGTTCTTCCCTTTCCATGGTCATCATTGTTAGTGTATACTTTGTGTTTTATAATTATTTTTATTTTTCTGAGTTTTTTTTATTTTTTATTTTTTTTTGAGACAGGGTCTCACTATGTAGTTGAGACTGACCTGGAACTCACTATGTAGCCCAGGCTGGTCTCGAACTCACAGTGATCCTTTTGCCTCAGCCTCCCGAGGGCTGGGATTACAGGCATGTGCCACCACACCTGGCTATAATTATTTTTAAGTTGTTCATGAAACTTGAATCTGAAAATTGAAAATTAATGCATAATATGTTTAGGCCGTGAGCTAAACAGCATATTGGAATCCCAGAACCCTCTCTCTCTGTGCAGTGCCACAGCCTCTGTTCCCATTTGAAAGACAGTTCCTAGTATTCTCCCATTCTGTTTTCCTTATCTCTTTGTGGGTGGGGCTCTGAAATCCTGCACGTTCAGTCAGTACACTGACACTAAATACATGATTTGAAAGCTCAGAAATGAGTTACCTGCATGGATACTGTTAGAAAAAAAGGTGAGAGAAAAATGTCAGGAAGCATAAGAAAGAAGAATTTTAGAATAATAAGGTACATTCCAAATGGCCGACTTTCAGATTTGGACTGTGTTTGAATAACTCATGTCCCTCCTTCCAGATCCAAAGATAATATTGCTGCTACAGAAACTTGGGCTCTCTACTGTAACCAGAGTTTATTAATTGTCCCATTTCATTGAGGAAAAAGTGCAGAGCAGACAGAACACTGGAGTAACTAGCTGGAAATATTCCACTATTTCATGGGAAGTAGCTTTCCATATGATTCCTGTGGAGACCAAACTCCTGGTCTAGCCAAAATAGTACTAAAGTTTGCCTTGATGGTACATTAAAGAAGACATTTTCCCCTAATTTACTTGATTAAGATTTATAGCCTCTCTGCCCCTCCAGAACATAGCATTGATTTTTTTTTAATAAAAAAGTAAATTCCTAAAATAGATTGTTAATGATGGCTCTCAGTTATTTATTTAAGGTGGATTATGCCAAGTGGTGCTTATATAAATTCCTGTAAAAGGCTGAATTGATTTTATAATCTTTATAATTAATGTTATTCCTGTTTTGTAGGAATTTGCTATTTATTTCACTGGATATTACTGTATCTTAATTTTGCTTCTCTCAAAACATCTTTCATTAACTGCTGATCATGTGAGACAGTCCCCCCAAATCTCCGATTAGTAGACTAATATTTCAGTTACTAAACACCAGGAAAAATTCAATTTTCAGCCTAAGAAGTCTATCAGAGGAAATGGAACTATTCAAATGTTATAACTCTTCGGCTGGTTTGTTTGGTTTTTGAGCCAGGCTCTTGCTATGTTGCTCCGGTTGGTCTCGAGCGCCTAGACTCAAGTGATCCCCCACCTCGGCCTACAGAGCTGCCCCACCATGCCCAACTTAATGGTTTTTAAAAATACAGTTCCACCATTCTTCACTGTCATTATAAAGTATTTGACCCCCCCCGAAAAAGGAAGAAAAAAAATAGTTATAATCCCTCTGAGTAATTCATTCCATTCTTTATGTGTTTTGCTTTACAGCTCCTACTCAAATCTACTTGTGTTTTTCATTTAAAATGATACAAACGTTTTCCTGTTATACACACAGTTTTGATAGCTATTATCCTAACAGGTTCTCCTGCCATGATTTATGTAACCCTTTGCTGTTGTGCATTTAGGTTAGTTTTGTTTTTCTGAGGTAAGTCATACCGTGATAAGTATGTTTCCCTTTAATGATTTCTCTGATTTTCTTCTTACTTCCTAAGATAAAAATCTCCCAGGGGTCTGATGTTTTGAATATTTTAAAGGCCTACTGTTCAAATTGCATTCCAGTTCTCAGTACCAGTTTATATGGTGACCAGCACTTTCAGAAACTGCCCATGTGACAGAATAGAATTTGAAAAGTATTTCAATGGTGTTGTTTTGGTTTGGATGCTAAGATGCTCCAGAAAAACCATTAAAAAGTGAGGATGTGGAAATAAGGCATTTGGCTGCCTGTGTACACATTTTATTTTAGTAAAGCCTCAAAGCTAAGCCAGAAGCCATTATTCATATTCTGCTGTTTCAAGCTTGGCAAAGTGCTTCTAATTTTTGCAACATAAAAAACGTCTGATGACAGTGACAAAGCTGAGTGATTAGCCAGACGTGCTGACCAGGAAGCTAGAATTAGAACACTGCATTCAGTCTCCATGGAAAAGTCCAAGCTTTTTTCACTTTCTGTTGTATTTAGGGAATATTTTTATAAAATTAAAAAATAGTGGAACCAGACAGCAAGTTTGAGATTGCTAAAATGTCACAAGTTAGTGGCAGTTAAAATGGTCTTCATTGCCCTCTTAGTTTGATTATATTTTCCAGAAGAGTGTTACATTTTAACTTTAAAAATTAAAAATAAATGTTTAATTCATTTAAATGTATGATAACTGAAATAATTACTCTTTTCAGAATCTATCGGTACTTTGCCTATGCTTACTAAAAATCTACACTTATTTTCTATTCTTTAAAAATGGAACAAGCCAGGTGGGTGTTGCATGGCTGTAATTCCAGCACCCGGGGAGGTTGAGGCAGCATGATTGCAAGTCCAAGCTCAGCCTGTGCAGCTAAGCCGGACCTTGCTTCAAAATAAAAAATTAACCAGGGATACAGCTTTCTACAAAGGCCCTGAGTTCAACCTCCAGAGTTGCAAAACATACATACAACATAGAAGCAGATTTAGCTGAGCACAGTGGTGTACACCTGTAGATCCCAGTTACTGAACAGGCTGAGATCAGAGAATCTCAAGTTTGAGGGTAACTGAGAGAGACCAAGTCTCAGAATTTTTAAAAGCAGATTAGGTGGTGTGAGAATGTAGCTCAGTTGCAGAGCATGGCTAAGGCCTGGGGTTCAGTCCTCAATATGGCAATAAAATAAAAGTTCAGCGGTAGAGTAGGATCCTTGCATACTCAAGGCCCTGGGTTTGATCTCCCAGCACCACAAAATCAAATAATTAAAATCCTAGTTGAACTTTTTGCTAAGTATTATCTTGATAACTTATTCACTGACTGATAATGTGATACAAAATAGATCATTTGACAAGTATTTAACATGTTCCAATATGTGCACTGAAAAACCCACTTGCTTTAAATTCTTGGAAGAATAGTTTTTTCTTAAGTAATGGGCATATTTAACTGTAATATAAAAGGGATGCTGCAAATGAACAGTGACGTTTCTTTAAAATCAGACCTTAGTGAGATTGTAGGTACTTCCAAGATTTGGTTCACATAATACATAACAAAATTACTTTCTTAATGCCAAATTAGTTAGAATTTAATATTTAGACAATTTTCAGATTTAATGTGTGCGCCAAATCTTAGGAATGTTAGGTATAAATAATTATACCTGCAGAAAATGTCATCAAATTTGAACGTATTTTAACAGTCTGGTAGATGGTGCATACCGGTATCTCAGCCACTTGGGAGGCTGAGACAGAATCGCAAAATCTGATGCCAGACTGAGCAATCTACCAAGACCCTGTCTCAAACTAAAGTAAAAGAAAAGGGCTGGGAATATATAGCTCAGTGATCCCTGGATTCAGTCCCTATCAGAAAGGAAGGAAGAAGGGAGGGGAAGAGACAGAAGGGGAAAACCCAGTACAGATGTTGATTTATAGGTTAAAATAATTATTAATTTGTATGATGCTATTTACTTTACAATAAGTTTATTTGAAGAAAAGAATTTTGGCATTTCACATCGGAGGTAAAAATGCCACTTCTCACTTTAGTAATTACTTTTTAATTTTATATTCAAAAATACATCCAAAATCTACCCTTGTAAAATTATTATTAAAGTCTTTCACTGTTAAATTATGAATGTTCCTACTCATCAATTTGTATATAGTATTCCAGGTTCAAGCTAAATTGTACTTGTGTACTGTTTAACAGTGTATAAATGCATACATTTAAAAACCAGCTGTATCATCCAAAATGTTTCTAAATCTTTTAACTCTGATAGTAAATTAAAATTAAAATTTTGGTGTTAATTATTAAAACTTTTTCAGTATTCCGTTTTTCTCTAACTTTATAATATGTAAAGACCATATATTTTTTTAAAGTTTATTTTTACATACCTGGAGGTCTTTGATTATGAAAGTACAGAGGAGTTTTTTTTTTAATCAGGAGCAGCTGCAAGGAAATGCATGAGCATCTTGAGAGTGTGTATTAAAACTGGCTCTAAGAAAAGATGGGACATTTTTTAACCAGTAGAAGCTAGATATTGCCACTGCATGCCTTGGTATCACAAAATAGTGTAAGCACTATTCAAACTATGGTATAAAATATATGTTTTTAACCTTTAATTAAAACATGACATTACATAGGCTGAAGACAGCATTTGATTCTTTTATGAGCCATTTAATTTTTATCTTTTTTCTGACTTAATGTCTTGAACCTGTGAAATGAGCATGTAAGTTAATAATCTTTCATGATGAAAAAAGAAGTCTGTGCCCTATGAATGATAGGATTAAAATGTGCCTCCATCATGAACCCATTACCATCATCCTAGACACCTGGAAAAGTGAGTGTCTCCAAAAGTCTGATACAACTTTCATATGTTCTCTAACTGTTTCCAATTTTTAGAAACTATTTCTGGTGCTAACTTACTTTGGGCAGAGTGTGTGCAAGCTCTGTATAGGAAGCACTGGGTGCTCTCAATTCAATACCCCATTCATTACCCCAATGAATGCATCCCAGGTGGCTGTTAGACAACATTAGGAGTTAGAAAACTCTACCCGTCCTAGGAAGACTCTGTTTATAGACCATAAACCTTCAAAAGTTTCCTTCTCCTTTTAGTTTATTTTGACCATACTACAGCTATAATGCAAGTGGACCTAAAGTATTAGAAATTTGTAAAATTAATACTGAAAATATTTGAGAAATTCTCATTTCAGAATATTTCAGAGAAATAACAAATTTAGCAATGATCAGCCTGCAGAGGTTAATCTTAAATAGATGTAGAGACATGACAAATAGGTAGATAGATAGTAGTTCGTTGGTGGCAAAAACTCCTTGTTGACATTGGTTACTTTATATGACCCCAAGCTTTTACTTAATAAAAATGGGAAATAATTGTTAATATGTGCAGTTTGGGAGATGCCTTCAAGAAACGAGAAAAGGAGCCCTTGATTTAAGAAGGGAGTGAGACATCGGTACTATGTAAAGACATACTCTATAAATACGTGTGAAAATCATATGCATTGTGGCTTATATTTGAGGGTGAAAGTGAAAGATTTAATGCAGAAAATGATCACAGACCTTAAAACACCCAATTAAGCTCAACTTTCTTTTTTACTTTTTTTTTTTTTTTGAACTGGGGATCGAACTCAGGACCTTGTGCTTGCGATGCAGGCACAGTGCCCATGAGCTAAGTCCCCAACCAATTTCTTTCTTAGTATTGCATTGGATAAGGTTATTGGGGAGAACTTTTTTCTCATACTTGTGTCTAGTCCTCATTGGCCTGAACCCTGATACTAATGCAGTGCTTAGTTTATAATAATGGGATCACTTTCTTCCCTTGATGACCTGTACACAAATAGCTTTGTATAAAAGTGAAAGTTATAATTTCTCTTAACAGCTGTGACATCTTATGAAGATCTTGGATTCTTTGCATTTGGATTACCTGGAAAGGTAAATTTTTCTTCTCATTGTGTCCAAAATGCAAAAAGACATTTTCCCTTCCGTTTCAAGTTAAAAAAAACTAATACATGTAAGAGAAAGACCTTCGAGGAATAAAAGGAAATGAAAGTAAGAAAAGACAAAATGATGGGACCACAGAAAAGAAGAAATCTTCATATATTTCTAAAAGCTCATCAATAAAAACTCAATACTTAAATGTTCGTATACATTTCATCCTAATGAAGGAAAGCAGTGACCTGGAGAATTTTTAAATAGTGACAGTAGCTTGTTTTAAGTATTCCTTATTAATATTGTATTATTTGTATAAATCCTTATAAAAACAGAAGAGAACTATAGAAATAAAATTATAGAAGGCCTGTTTTTCGAAAGCACTAATTCAAAGATCATATTGCTTAAGAGTTTAACAGTACTAAAAGGATCACCTAGCTCTCCCATCATTTATGGGTAAGAAAATTAAAGATCAGAGCAGTTAAGGGGCTCATTTATCTCCGATTACATAAGGCCAGTTCCACATCTGAGACCTCAAGGCTCTAAAGCTACTGCCTTTCCTACTTAAGGGTTAAACAAAAACAAGTAGCAAATATACTGGTGTTCTCTAACTAATTCCAGAGCTAGAGGAAAGCATTGTCTTTTCCCACAGGTTAACAGGAGTAAATATTTTGCTATTAATGTTATAATAATTTTTCTTTTTTTTTTTTTTAGATACCATACTTTTTTTTTTTCAGCTTTAATTGAGTTTATTGATACATTTTAGGGATACAGTACAGTTACATTCATTGTTGGAATCTTGTACCTCTATATGACAAGTCTTGATTCTCATTTTTCCCCTTACTCCTGCCCTCCCTTCACCCCCTCCTCCGAGATACCATACTTTTAAAACTCATATTTATTTTAGTTCAAAAAGGGAATTTTTGTTTGTAAGTGCTTTTGCATTTTACTGCTTTTTAGTTATTTTTAGTTGAAAACCAAAAATTGTTTTTATTATGCATGGCATGTTATTTTAAAATGTATACATTATGCGATGGATTAATTGAGCTAAGTAATATATACGTTGCCTCTTTTGTTTTTACTCTAAAACATTACCATACTGTAGATGGCTAAACTAATTTCTAAAGAGTGAATCTGGGAAGAAAAAGACACAGCTATATAATGAGGAAAAACCCTTGTATATATATTCCAATTAACTTTGCTTTTTTAAAATACAAAAAGAAATGTTTAAATAATGAACCAGGTAGCTTTGTGACTTAGACCTGAATAACCTAAAACTTGATCAAAACAGACTGTTTTCCTACATGTATTTTATTAAAGAAGAAGAAGATGTTACTGTATAAGAAAAGTTCCGGGCTGAGGGTTTAGCTCAGTGGTTCTACCGCCTGCCTTGCAAGTGCAAGGACCTGAATTCAATCCCTGGTACAAAAAAAAAGAAAAAAGAAAAATCCCTTTTCAATGTGATCCATAAAGATAAATCTAGGTGTCTTCACTGCTGTCACTGTCATTTCACTTTTGTATTTCCTGAAAATCAGTCTAAAAGAGTATAAGCTGGGCTTCATAACGCACACTTGTAATCATGCCCTCTGGAAAGCTGAGGAAGGAGATCACAAGTTGGAGCCTAACCTGGGCAGTTCAGCAATTTACCAAGCGCCTATCTCAAAAACTGGCCAGTGTGGGAGTATACAGCTCACTACAAAGGCTTGGATACAATCTCCAGTACCAGTGAATGAATAAATGGATTTTTTGAGTCTCCTTTTCCTTAAATTCTAGAGTAGTTACATAATTTTAACTTGTACCATTCATATCAGCCAATCATACTCGACAACACACTCTGCATGAAGAGTTATTTATTTTCCATTTCTGTAGCTGGGTTGCAACTTTCCAGTTTTCTTCTCTCTAGGCTCAAAGGCTAGGTGCATGCCAAGCTGATACACTCAAAAGATTGTATCATTTCCTTTTAGGCAGCACAGAATTGGCAAAGCATATCCCCAGCTATCTTGTTTTACCTACTTTTGCAGTATAGTAAAACCAGGAAGAAAGGGATCATGAGATTCCCATGATCGATTTTCAACTTTTTGTATTTTGATAACCATTGATTACACTAGCCTTTAACACTTCACTGTTCAAAACTGGCTGCCAAGAACAATTTCAAAACTTTTCTTTATAGTAATTGTGGAATTACTAAAGGCTTTTTATGTGATGTTTATTAATTTTATGTATTACAAATAGCTGGCAAATTTTATTAAAGAAAACTATAAAGAAACTAAAATTTTTTCACTCAATTGGGTATCTGTTTTGTAGTATTATTGGATTTTAATAAAATACTTACCTTTTCTATTATTTCCACTCATCTTCTGCATATATTTGTTCTTTTATAGGTGGTGGTGGCAGGCACCATAATAATTCAGAATATTGGGGGTAAGTGATTGAAAGTGCATTGCTTATACATAGATGTGATGAAGATAACTGTCTTTGAGCTTTATGTTGTGGCACACACCTGTAATGCCTGCACTTGGGAGGCTGAGTTGGGAGAATTGCCTTAAGTTCAAGGCCAACCTGGATACATGGTAAGTCCAAGGCCAGCATGAATCACATAGTAAGATCCTTTCTCAGAAAATCAATAACAAAAAAAAACTTGCCTTTGGTTTCTTGACTTACTGCAGAAACTGAATCCTGAATCTCTGCAGACATGGATATTTTCAGAAGCCCTACATTTGGCCTCCTTACTCTTTCTGGAAAACTATTTAGTAGCCCTTGTAATAATGTTTCTAAATTCAGTTTTAGTTAAACCTTGATTGCAATCTTGTTATTAAGTCTGCAACACACTTTTAAAGATTTGGCTTTCTATGATGGTGATGGGGGTGGGGTACAGTTTGGAAAACTCTCCAGTTGATTCTAAAATATTTCTTCTTACTGTTGTCCTCAATATTACTTCGGAGGGACTAAATGACCAGGTGTGGACTGACAATGTTCCCTTGTAACTAAGAAATTAAAAATGATGAAGGAGAGACTGGGCTGGGCTGTAGGTAGCTGTGTGATAGAGCTCTTGCCAAGCATTCCCAAGACCTAGATTCAATCATCAGTACTGCCGACAAGATAAATAAATCAGCCAATGCAACCAAGTGGTTTAAAAAATAAATCTGAGACAAATAAGCATTGTTATGTTATTCTTTATCTGGTTTCTATTGAAACTGAGCCCACAAATTTTTTGAGAACTATCTAGAATTATCTTGTGTGTATACGTTGTGACAAGGCACATAAAGCCAGTCTTCAGTTTCCTTTGCTGTTGACTATAGTGCTAAACAAATGTTATTAGTTGAAGGGAAAATATTCAGGGAATTCCTTGGAATTTACACAATATTGTACAGTCAAAGGAAGTTTTAATCTCTCTCTTTTTAATTACATGTAATAGTTTAAAATTGTTTATTTTTTTTCTCTCATTGAGTTTATTGGTACATTGTAGGTATACAGTACTGTTACATTCATCATTGGGATCTTGTACCTTTATGTGACAAGTCTTGGTTCTTATTTTTTCCCTTGTCCTTGCCCTCCCTTCACCCCCTCCTCCCTTCCCTATTTACAGATGCTTTATTTCCATTTGTTCATTTTCTCATATTAAAATTGTTTAAAGACACTTTTTTTTTGTATTGGGGATCAAACTCAGGGCCTTACACTTGCAAGGCAGGCGTGGTAAATCCCCGGCCCTAAAGATAACACTTTTAATAAAGTTCAACTTAAGAAAGTCTATCTTTAATAAATTTCTTGGTTAATGAAAAGAAACTTTAACATTTCACCAATGAATTGTTCTCAGTATTGTTTGGGAATCTTGAATATTCATGTTTTAGTTCTTTGAATTTTCATGAAAACCATACATTATTGAATGATAATACTTCTTGGATATTGTATCAAATCATTTTCTTTTAGCACACACCATTTCATACCTAAAAACTGGGAAAATTAATCTTTTCCTTTAGAGATTTTTATAGTGGCATTGACTCTAAGGTATGTTTTAGAATAACTTATCTTATTTAGCAAATATGTACTGCTTAACTGCGTACTCAGTGTTTCTGAATATGAATGTATATTTTGTTTTCAGTCTCTTGTTACTGTCTATGTAGACACTAAGACTCATCACAATTTGTTTACATTTAAGTATTACTTACCAATTTATGTAGAATTTACAGTTTAAGAATTTGAATCCAAGTTAGTGACCTCAACAACTGTGTTCACCTTAATATTGTCTATGTGCGGATTTTGTCTTGGTCCCTTCCTTGTTCTCTAATCTTGTTTGGACATATCTCTGTGTTAGCACTTGGCTGTTAATAGACTGCTTTTATCTCTGTGCACACTTGTCTCCCACTTTATTGTAAACTCCTTCGGGACAAAGATTTCGTCTTGTTGCTCTTTGTACGCAGGACTTAGGACATTACCTAGGACTTGATAAACCTTGGTTGAATTGAGTGAAGCTAAAATGTTTTGTATGAGCTTTTTCCAAGTACTTTTTGATTTTCTGGATATAGTTATCAAAAAAAAAAAAAAGAAAGGAAGGAAGGAAGGAAGGAAGGAGAATGCTAGACCCATCACTAATGGGTTGAAAGGCCAAACATGAAATATAAAAAAGGGACTAGACTAATTCAGTTTTTCTGGTGAGGAGAGCTGATTCTAATGGATAGGAGTCTACAGAGAAACTGGATTGGGTTTCATATCTGGGATATTGTCTTTGTTTGATACTACCACAGACTAGGGTCATTTATAATGAACAAACTTATTTGGCTTTGTGGCTGGGAAGTTCAAAATTAAGAGACCATGTCTGTTGAGAACCTTCTTGCTGGGTTATAACACAGTGGGAGGTGTCACTTGGTGAGACAGCAAGAGATCAAATTCTCAGCCTCATGCCCTTTTCTTTTTTTTTTTTTTTTTTTTTTTTTTTTTCTTTTTTTTATTTGATAAATCAAC
>NW_022900933.1:5101672-5105064 GCF_012274545.1 Fukomys damarensis
TTTTTTTTTTTTTTTTTTTTTTTTTTTCTCATGCCTTTTTCTAATGGGCATAAATCCACTTGTGAGGGTAGAGCCTTCATGCCGTAACATTTCCCATATACCCACCTCTCAACACTGTTGCACTGGGGATTAAATTTCCGATATATGAACTTTGGAAGATACAGTCAAATCATAGCAAACACCTAGTAATTCAGCTGTGTGATAGCTGGGATGGTCTGTGCGTGCCTGAAAGTACTATGTATCCCTGAAGACATTCAAATAGAACTTGCTGGTCAGTTGTCAGAATGTTCTGGAACTTGGATTTGGTGTTGTTTCAGTTAACCAATTCTCTGAATTCTTAAGTTTGTTGGCTTGCTTACTTTAGAACTTTAAAAACACTGATATAGAAGCAGTCACAACAATTTTTAATGTCCCTTAAATTTAAAAAAGCTAGTAATGCACATTTAGTTATTAGAATGACCTCAGTTTTTTTTTTTCTTTTCTTTCCTTTTTTTAATTTGAATTGAATTTATTGGTACATTCTAGGTAGACAGTACAGTTACATTCATTACTGGGATCTTGTACTTTTACATGACAGGTCTTGGTTTCTTTTTTTTAAATTTAAGTTTATTGGTACATTTTAAGGATACAGTACAGTTACATTCATTGTTGGGATCTTGTTCAAATTAAAATCCAAGTGGATGAAAGATCTAAACATTAAAACAGAAACACTAAACTTGCTGGAAGATAAGTTAGGCAGAACTCTTAAAGACATTGGCATAGGAAAAGACTTTTACGAACAAATCCTCAGCACAGGAACTAGCAGAAAGAATCAACAACTGGGATCTCATCTTATTAAAAAACTTCTGCACTGCAAAAGAAACCATCAACAGAACTAAGAGACAGCCTACAATGTGGGAAAAAATTTTTACCAGCTGCTCCTCAGACAAAGGACTATTATCTAGAATATATAAAGAACTCAAAATAGTCAGCCCCCCCAAATATAAAGACTCGATTCAAAAATGGGCATCCAAAATGAACAGACATTTCTCAGACAAAGAAGTAAAAGGAGCAAGTAAATATATGAAAAAATGTTCCACATCACTGGTCATTCGAGAGATGCAGATGAAAACAACACTGAGATTCCACCTCACCCCACAAAGAATGGCTGCTATCAATAAATCAAACAATAACAAATGTTGGCAGGGTTGTGGCGAGAAAGAAACCCTTTTTCATTGTTGGTGGGAGTGCAGACTGGTACAACCACTATGGAAATCAATATGGAGATAACCTCAAAGAGCTGGGACTAGAGGTTACATTTGACCCAGCCATCCCTCTGCTGGGTATCTTTCCAAAAGAACTAAAAGAATCATATCACAGTGATGTATGCACACCCATGTTTATAGTAGCACAGTTTGTAATAGCTAAAACTTGGAAACAGCCCATTTGCCCATCAGTTGGAAACTGGATAAAGAAGATGCGGTTTTTCTATAAAATGGAATATTACTCAGCCATAAAGAATGAGAAATTAGATTTATTCGTAGGAAAATGGATACATATTGAGGATATACTCCTAAGTGAAATAAATAAATGTCCTCAGTTTTTATTCACATTGGTTATAGTTTGTTCATTAAGAATCCACTGAGTAATAGCTAAAAACGTATTTCTAGAGATTTTTCTTTTTTTAGCCAGATGTGCAAAAATTATAACAATTTGAAGCTTATTCTTATGAGCAAATCACTGGGTTGGATATCAAGTACCTTCAGTTCTTTCTAATCCAGTCTCTGCCATTGGGCAGCCATGTGTCTTGAGGAACTCCCTCACTTACTGTCTTGGCTTTGATTTCTTCTTTGTTAAATTATTGAAGGTGGGAAACAGAAAGCTTCTTACCCAAAAATTTGGATTATAATTTGCCACTTTGGGAAGCATGTTGATACTTTAATACAGGAAAGGTCCGTGAGGAGACATTTGTATTTTGAGTTAAGTAATCATGTCTTAGGTTAATGCTTCCACTTTTATATGTGTAACGCTTAAAAGTTTCTTAGATTTTTTGGGATACTATGGCCCTGATGAATCTGTGGTGGGAAAAAAAATATGGAAGAGACAGGATTTTGAAAGTATCATGACCATAAATTACTTTTGATTGGTATTTGTTGCATGGGCATTTTAGTGAAGGCCCATTTATTCTCTGTATCTCCATATTTCACATGTAAAAGTAATTTGCTTATTTATTTATGTCCCCAGTACATAGCAGGCATTCAGTATATTTGTTATAGGAAGAAAAGAAGGAATAAGATAAGAAGAGGCAAAGGCAACTCGCTAGCTTAATACCCCTTGGGAGGAAAAGGAGAGGTGACTGATAAGAGAAGACACAGCATAAGGTTTCTTTCAGAAAGAATCTACTATCTGAACTTCATATACACCCCTCCCAGGGTCAACCAGGCATACAGTATTAGTTGCAGGGCACTACTCTGAGCTTATAAACTGATTGAAAAATTTCATCTCCAATTAATGTTTTATAATGAAAAAAGTGTGACTCTAAATCTTTGCAATGGTAAACCATATTAAAATCTCATTGACCCTTCATCTCCTCCCAACAGTAATGAATTGGGGATCTGAAACGGGCCATTTCTAGAGTTAGCCCTTTGTTGAAGAGTAGCATTTGCTAAGAGCCATAGCTTCTGGACAGTTAGAAAAGTGGCATCTGGAAGTTTTAATATTTAATGCTGTTACAAGCAAGAGATTCTGGCTTAAAGAATTTGAATACTGTGAAATAACTAGTAAAAGTATTAAGAACTGTAGTAGAAAATAACTAGTATAGGTGGTTTCCATATCTCACTCTGTTGCATTATGTGATTCTTTTCCTAAAAGCTAAAGTAAGTTACTAGTTCTACATTCAGTTAAACTCCTGAGACCATGCACCAGGCTAGAATATCACTAGAAATTAAACAACAAACTCCAGTTCATTTTCTTAGTTAAGCCAGGGAAAGTCTTGTTAACTCTTACAAGTACACAATCAAAGTGAGGTTAGCTGATGTTTATTTCTTGTTTGGTATCTTGCCCAACTGAAAACATAAAAAAGTGAGTGGCTTCTAGTTCTTATTTTGCTCTTCTGAAGTATGAAGAGTCACTACAGATAGCATTTTTGCTCCTTAGGTTTTTAAACCCCCAGTTCTTTAAAGGAAGTTAAAAATTTATCATTGCTAAACACTGAAAGGAGAGCCCTAAACATTAGTAGTTTTACCTCCTGAAATTGCTAGAGTGACTCACATTTTTCTGGTCTGGCACAGAATCCACAAAGTCTACTCTAGCAGCCTTGATAAGCACTTAAGTTTAGGAATCTGAGCTTTAAAAGAAACCCAGCAAATCTTACCTCATTTCTGTACTTTGTGGGTTGGAGCGGGGGGGGGGGG
>NW_022900933.1:5105080-5114043 GCF_012274545.1 Fukomys damarensis
GCTGCTGAGTCCTTTTTGCACTGTCCCTCGGGAAACTGGGACTGGCTGCGCTGTGACATCGCCATCTGCTGGTCAGTTGAACTGAAGGGCAGCTTTTTGAGCCTGAGCTGTCTTTGTCCGGACCTTCTTTCTGGAAAGCACTGCCTTAGAATAGAAGTACAGGGAACCTGTAGAGAATCCTTTTTCACAAGTACTTGCTTGGACAAAATCTAGTAACATATCACTTTAAACAGGTTTCCAAAATAATGCATATCTCAGTAATGATTTCTATTTAGGTTTAATTATAACATTTTTGGAACAGATACTCTCGTCACTTTGTATTCAAATTTAAAGTCTTAATAAATTGGTAAAGATATTTTTTAGTGTTGTGGGGAAACATTTTCCACTATATAGTTCGATTTCCATTTGTGCACAAATTAGTGAAATGAAATGATATTTTTGTCAGAATTTTTTTTTTAAAGAGGCTTCTTTAAGGCCAAGGATTTAGCTCAGTGGTGCCGCCACCTGCCTCGCAAGTGCAAGGTCCTGAGTTTGAGCCCCAGTACCAAAAAGAAATAAAAAAAGAGCCTTTTTAAAAAGAAGACCATCTACTATTTAATTGGGGATAGAATTTCAGTGGCATTTAGACATTTGGTGGAAACACAACGTTAATAAGACATGTTGAATAAACCAGTTATTATCCATGACTAAAAACAAGATTGAAGTAAAATTGAATCTTATAAATGGAAAGGCAAACTTATGATTTCCTCCCATCATACATCTGTTTGTTTAGGGCTGACTGGCTAATCCTTTAAGCAGTTGCTGAACTTACCCCAAGTGCTGAAAACCTAATTCTGTTTTTAAAATAGCTGCAAGTAATCCTATCTATCTTCATACATGTTTTTTAAACGTCTAACAAAATGGATAATTATTTTTGTGAACTAATGATTTCTTCAGCCCAAACTCAATTAACTCTTCTCTTTTAAGGATGTACACTTAACTAATGGCAAATTGAGAGGCATCTTCAAAGTGCTGGGGGAAAAAGTAGTCCCTAAGAGTGCAGATTTTAGAACAGAGGGGTTGATTTTTGTTTAATTTTTAGATTTCAGTATAGTGTTCAGTCTCAAATATGTGAAAATAGCAAAGTTTCTTTTCAGAACTGTAATCATTGCTGTAAATGCAGCCAAATCATGGTAGTAGACAAAATAAAGTTTTATCATGAAATTGTGAATTTTGAACTAATCACTTCATCAGTTCAGCTTCAAAGTGGAAAGGGAACACTGAAAATACATCCCAATGAGAAATGAAAATTACATTGTTGTTACAGCTTCTGGTTGATGTTTTTTGTTATAGATTCTTTATTTTGTTTGAATGCAACTGTTAAACTCAGCATTCAGAAGCGGTTTGTTGCTTAAATGATAATAAGAAAAGAATAATTATGGAGAGACTCTTGATGGAGCTTTCTTTTTCTTTTTTCCTTTTTTGCTTTGGTCGATTGCTTCTTCACTTTTTTGCCACACTTGGCCCTGCTCTACCAATAATAGAGCAAGTTTCTCAAGCCTTGATGGCTGTTTCTGCCACAAGCAGCTTAGCCAAATTACGTCTTTGTGCTTCCATTTTTTCATCTGTGAAATACATAATATCTCCCTCTCCGATTTGGGTGAAAATTAAATGAAGAAATAATTTCCACCTCATTTACAGTACCAGCAAGCATATAATAGGTGCTCAAATCCAAAGGAGCCAGCTGTTTTCATGGTCCTTCCAGAGCTCCTTTCCTTTTCTCTGACTTCTCTCCCTTCAACTTCTCTGTTTAATCCCATTATTAAGTTAACCAGTATTGATAAATGCCTCACTACTTGCTGTTGCCTAATCAGACTTTACCTCGTTTCAGTCCTTTGTTATACAACAGTGCTTCTCCACCTGGTTTTTAAAGAGTGCTTTCAATTTCTGTGTTTTGGCTAGGTTGATAGATTTTTATTATTATTATTTCATTCCCAGGACAGTGCCTGTGAAATAAGTTCAACTAGTTATGTTTAAAATGAAAGAGAAAAGAATACCTATTTAATTGATGTAGTGAAACTAAATGATTTGTAATGCCTGAATGACTGTCATCAAAGTCTATCTTTTAGCACTAATATTGGCTTTAGTGGTAAGAAGGCCAGAGCTACTTAGCTATCACCATGGCTCTTATGGATGGCCCTGTTATAGCTATTAATTTAGAGTACAATATGGTGTGTCTTATATTAAGAGTCTATACTATATATTGATGTCAGCAAAAATCATTTACAAATTCTTGCTTATGACCTATCTCTAAGATCACTGGTTAAACATTTCCTTATGCCATTAATAGAAGACAGGAGACAAAAGGTGTGGCAAACAGCTGTTGGACCTTTTGGTAAAAACAACGGATATATGAGCTCTCCTGTTGATATTCTATCTTTAAAACTTTTCTAATTTATTTTATTAAATGAGTTATTTTTATATGAATGTAATTAAGATGTATTTACTAACCTAATGTATATTTGGTAACCTTTTTTGTTTCTCCTCTGTATTATATATAATATGTTGTGCTAAGGGTGCTAGTCTTTGCCTGAAAAGTTCATTTGTGGTTAAGAAAAATAATTTCAACAGTGAGTAGGATGGCGCCTTTCTTTGTTTTACTTGCTTAATCAGTAGGGATTTTTTTCCCCCTATGGTAAGCTCTGTGGTTTTGTAGCTCTTAACACATACACCAGCATTCTGTTACAAAGAAGCAGTGTTTTTCATGTTTTATTATATTCATGTCTTCTATGGTGAGGTCTTTTTTTTGGGGAGAGAAACATATGTTTGGTGAGTTCATATTTCTTAAAATATACATGATTCTTCAGACTGGAATCTAATGAAATAGGACTCCCATTTGAAAACCAAAGAGTTAAGGCTACAACAGAGGATAAAAGTGATCAAATGATTAGCCAGGGGCTAATAGAAATTCTGGAAAGAATGACAGATTGTATATTAGAAGGAAATATGAGCTTATACTCATTGAAGCTTTTCACAATGAAAGATCCAAAAGAAATAATAGAAAATTACTGAAAGAGATGAATGTCTGAAACTTTAGAAATGCATGTGGTGTTGGATTAATCCAAGTAAGAAAGACTGATGGACAGATAATAAACTGCATTGTGTTGGAAGTCTGTGTTCCTTGTTTGGAAGGTCTTTTTCCTCCCTCTCTCAAGATATATTTAAGTAGTTCTAGGCCAGTTTCAGAAAATTCAGCTCATGATTTTCATCATTGCACCATATGTACATCGTTCTTTGGAACAGATTAAATATTATAAAGACTCCAAGTCCTGAGTGGAGGAGGTTAATGTAAACCTTCCTTCTGTTCTATGCCAAACTGATGACATTTTATCTTAAGGAGAATTTGGACAATACAGAGCACATTTTCACAACCAATCAGTTTAATATCCTATAACTAAAAGATTTTGCAGAAAGGTCTCAGTGGGCTTTTCAGTCAACAACCATATTTCTTTTTGGGGAAAAATAGTCATGAACTGAAAAAAATGTTTTCATTAAGAGAAGTAATTTTTAACTGTTCTGAATTTTACTTTGCCATAGATACATGGTATTTTTAAAAATCTGAGATTATATGTACAGTATGTGCATGTTTGTGTGTGATAGTTCATTGTCATACAAATTTACACTTGAACTAATGTGTGCTCATTTTTCTCCAGAGTTAACAAGTGCTGCATCGTGCAGCAATCATGTATAATCACACTGTAGTTGTGAAGTTCAACTACTTTTCAATCTGTTAATAGAGAAATATAGATCTTCTTATACTATTGAGCCTTTTCATCCAATTTCCCCTAGATCTTTATTATTTTGATTTGGCATTCATTCACTTGTGTTCTTAGTTTTTATAGATCTGAGGAGAAAAGGAACGTTTCTTGAAATATAAATAATAAAATGAGTGTGCACATGGAGCGTGCTCTTTATTCTTCATGGACATTTTCTTGTGGCTCTTTTTAAAATATACACTGAACCTTTGGAGGAGAGATTCTTGTTCTGTTAAACTGAGGTTCTGACCCCAAATCTCATATAGCTTATACTCAAGTATTTGCATATAAATTCTGCCACCATATTAATGATGGAAGGCTTATAGGATTTATGTTTTATAGCTATATCCAAAATATTGGGTCATTCTTAAAGTACTGTGAAAGCTGTTTCTTAGATCTATGAGATAAAATGTGAGAAATAATGCTAGCTTCAAGTTCTGATTGTGTAATACAGATGAACGATACTTTTGATAAAAACAATAGAATAAAAATGAGAATTTCTGTCTTCAGTAGGTTAATGGTTTCCAGTGAGTCTTTCTAATGTTTTAGAGGGCAACTTAAAAGTAATTTATTATTCTTTTTTACTATATAATGGTGTGTTTATAATATGGTGTGGGTAGCAGAGAAAGTAAGAGAGAATAAATGAAATTCTGGGATAAGTATTTCTTCCTAGTAAGAAAGAAGAAATAAAAGTTGTTGGCCATACTTGCTAAACTTCTGTTTCTATGTCACTTGTTCCCTTGGTCAGGGGAAATAGCATGTAAGAGTTGTTGTAAAACTTCAGAAAAATTTCATTTGTGAATGGACCTACAATTAAGACCCTTTGTCTCTTTTAAATTGTTTGCTTTGGACTTGAAATGTACACACGATGTACCCATCATTCTTCTCTACAAAGTTGCTTGTCTCCATTCCTGTTATATGTCTCTTTGGGACAGTGCATTATGAGTTGGTCTTGCATATGTTGTCCCAGCTCTAATGGACATCTGTGTCCCTGTGTAGACCTGTCCTAATTTCCCCTCCTCCAACACATGCACACACCCGTGCACACAGACAAACTAGGGATTGAACCCAGGGAGCACCTGATGGACCCAGCCCTGTTTAAGATTTTGTCTTAAGACAGGCTCTTACGTTGCTCATACTGGCCTCAAACTTTCTATCCTTCTGCCTCAGCTTCCCACGTAGCTGAGATTACAAATGTGAGCCCCATGTCCCGCAGCTTACTATTTGATAAATGTTTGAAAATTATAGAATTCTAACAAATTGTTATTCTTCTTGCAGCTATGTCATCTTACCTTTTAATTATTAAAACAGAGCTTCCTGCTGCTATTTCAGAATTTTTAACTGGAGACTACAGTGGGTAAGAAAAAGTATTTCACATTGTGTCCATTTATTCATCAATAAAAATTTGTTAAATTCTACTGGTAAGTGAAATAAAGTGGTACTTTTCCTTACAATGTTTACAAATTAGATGGGAAGGAGAAAAGTTTTTTTAGAGAATAAATGCCCTGCAGAAGGCCGGCTCTTCACGCTGTGCTGTGTTCAGAGCGTGGTACTGAAACACAGGCAGCCTTGGCTGCCCCCCAGGGTGTGAGAGCACAGGAGGAGTCAGAACTGTGGGAGAGCAAGGGGGACATCCCCAAGGTCTGAGGTGGGTAGGGCTGGGGGTAGGTTGGAAGTACTAAGGGTACTTACTCAGAAGAGGAGCATGAATAATTCTGCTGTCCCTTCTCAATGAATCACAGTGACAAAGAACGTGGCAGTGTGAGTGTTATATATCATGTGTATTATACAACATGATGAAAAACTGATATGGACTTGTTTCATTTCCTATTTTATAACACTATTAAGAACAATTCCAAATCACAGTGTACTTTCTCCTTTATATAAAAAACTCTCAGTCCTACAGACTATATTAACATTTCTTTTTATGGAAAAAAACCCGCAAATTCTGTTTTTCTTTTCTCTAAGTATAGCAAGGAATTTTTGAGAAAAATTAACTTGAAAAGATGAGATAAATCCTTTTAATTGTCAGGTTATTTCATGTAGTTTTCAAACTACAACACAAAGCCTATCAGACTTTTAGATTTGAATATTTGCTTGTTTTGCCCCAATAATTGAACTTGTTCTGGAATTCAGGGAAGGTTTTTGGAATTTTACCTTTTTTTGACTTCCGTGGAAGAATTCTATTGAGACATATTTGTAAGAATAGTGTGGTTACTTTAGATCTGAACGGGGATCATCCAGAAAATGTGGTCAGAAAAGGAAGCAGAGACCCTTAATGACTTCTTATCAGAAGGGCCCATGTCTTTTTGTAGTACTTCTTAGTTCATGAAGTTTCCATATTTATCATATCTGATGCTCTCAACCATGTTGACTTATCTTCAGCTTTGTCTAGTTACATTTTTATGTTATGCTTTTAGTTTGATAACTGATTGCTGTAAGAAATAGCTACATGAAATTTACTTTTGTCTTTGCTGTAAAAATACAGAAGACAACTTCTATTCTGGTTCTATGCAAGAATTTCTAATATAGGTCTAAAAACTCAAGGCAGTATGAGGTGGGACTTTTATGATACATCTGTATTTTTCATAGAATAAACTTACATTTTTAAATCTACGGCTGTTAAAAGTTGGAAGCTCTATGTTAACATTTAATGGTCTTGTCAGGGGGATATGATTGACACAATTAAGTTGTCTTGCATTTGAGTTACATAATTGATATGGGATGTGAGTAAGATCCTAATTCAGAACATATGATACTCTTGTTCCATTCCATTCGAGAATGAAATTAAAGCAACTTATAAATAAATCTGGTTTTCATTAAAAATGGAAAAAACATCTGCATGCCAAAGCATTTGTAATACAGCTAAGGATTTATACTCTATATTTCATACTTGGAACATTTTTATCATATGGGATTAAATCCACAGATCAAACAAGTTTTCTAGGAAGTATAAAACTTTTTACTCTAATTCTTTTGTCTTAAAGAGAATGTACCTTTAGATCACAGTAGGAAAACAGGACTCCTGTTAGATAATTCTTTTTCCCCTCTTAAGAAAAACTTTAAGGTTAGTACTTTTCTAAGCTGTTGGTTTATAAAATGAGCTTGTTTATCATATACTTTTTGAGATTTCTTTTTAATAGTTTGTGTTTTCAGGTTGAGAATCTGTAAGTTTAATCACTTCTGTTCTCTGGAAAATAACTGTTGCCAAACACAATTCAGTTTTCTGTAATATGTACATAAAGTCTGCACAAACTTTACCATCCATTACTGTGTTGGCCTTTTATTACTAATGAATGAATGGTAAAGAAAAGTATATTATCTTTAATTGGCTTTATTAACATAAATTAGTAAGGATAAGTAATTACTAATAGTTACTAATAACCAAGCCAGAGACAGAAATTATATTTTATAAGAAAATCTTTTATATTAAGAATATAAAGTTCAGTCCTATAAAGAAGAATATGATCTTGAAATAAATGAGGCAGTAGCTAAAATATACCGTAAACTCAGAGTGACTGTGGAACTGTAAGAGAATATTTCCATTGCTACTGTCAGGATCATTGTTGTGACTGCTTATTTTACAGATGTGTAAAATGAAGCTGCTAAGACAGATGATCTTTAAGCTGTCTTCAAGCTCTAACATTCCATAACTCTGTTCTGGGGAGGAGATAAAGGTGTATTCAGATCCCCAGTTCAGCACTTTAGTCAGTCATGTGACTGTACATGAATTGTGGACATACATGGATTGTGATCCAAAGTAGCATGAAGTAACTAGGTTGGTAGTATTTCTACCATGTTCCTTTAATCTTATGCAAGAGAAAAGAGTCCTGGTCCTGGGGATTAACGCACTCCCTTTTGTACAACTTTAAAGGGTCAAGTTGGTTTATGATTATTTTATTTTATGACAGTAGCAATACAATGTGAAATACAACCTCTTAACAGATATTTAAATATACAGTGCAGTATTGTTACCTAGCAGGGACAGCAGAACTAACAGATGGAATCTGCTTTGGTGCTCCCTTGGGTCTTTTTTCTCCTGGTACTGCAACTGTCTGGGTCTGACACTGGGTCCCACAAGGAAAGCCATTTCAGACATAGAGCTCTGGGCTTTCTGCCAGCTTCAGAAATGTAGTTGCCAGGTGTTTCTTGTGAGAGATACTCTGATGTTCCAACTTCTTATTTAAAAGCGACGAGAGCGTAGACATGCTGAGTATTATTTGTATTTTTAGCACATGTACTCCCTTAGTACTCTCCGCATACCAGGAATTGAAGGACATGTACAGATGTAGAGAGCACAGCTTTAGGTCCTCAGAGCCATAACCCTCATTCGTAAGTTGTAGTTTCTGGCACTTGAATTTCTGAAGGACATGAATTAGGGTTAAGGAAAGGAAAAGTGTGACCATGGTGCTGTTTCTGCTGTTCTCCTTCTCTTGTTTTCTTAAGGAAGTTGTTGGCAACCCATAGTGATGATTCATGGTATGTTGGAGAGAACTTCTCATTTCTCTCTAACACAGTATAGAAGATGTATACGGAAGCGTAAGGTCCACGTTAGAATCAGGGGCTGAAGCCCATGCCAAGGAAGCCCCTTTCTTAGGAGACATTGGCTACCTGTTGAAAGTGAAAATGGCTGCATTGTTGCTCAGTGGAATGCTGATTCATCCACCAAGTGATTTGAAAAAGTAATCCCTCTTGGTCTTTGATGCTCCCAGCTCCCATTTAAGCATGAATTTTATTGTATTACTATAAATAAATAGTACATATAAATATATACATACACACTCACTTTAGTGTAAAAGTATGCCCACCAGAGAATTTAGAAAAAGGAAAGCAACAACAATTTATACATATCTACATATCATGTCTAACCTAATCTTTGTGCTTCCGTTTTCTTTGAATTTTTCCAAACTTTTAAAAAAAATTGTCTTTAGCATTTTTCCATTTTATTAGATTAACTATATAACATTTCATTGAATGTGCTGTTATTGACCTAAATATTTCTTATTGTTGGGTATATAATTTTCTGTTCAACTTCTTACTGTTATAACAGTGTTATATGCAGATAGAGTTTTTTCTATTTTAGATAATATTCTGGGGCCGGGGATTTAGCTCAGCAGTTCAGTGGCCTGCCTTGCAAACGCAAGGACCTGAGTTCAATCCCCAGTACCA
>NW_022900933.1:5114207-5121141 GCF_012274545.1 Fukomys damarensis
TGAGGCCCTAGGCGGTGTGCTGCTGTCTCCACATTTCCCAAAAACAAAAAAAAAAAAAAAAAAAAAAAAAAAAGTAATTTTCTTAGATTACCAGTACATTTTTATTGCTCTTACTACATATTATTATTGTCTTTCCAGAAGAGAGTACTGATTGACAATATCACTAGAAATGTATGCTGGGACAATTATGCAAAATTTTTGGATATTATTTTTTTAATCATTTTACTAAATTAATTTCAATAATCTCATATCTTTAATTAGCACCAGTGATTGGATTTTTCTTCATGTATATTTACTGGTTATATATCTTTCATGAATCATCTGCCTTTTACATACAAATCTATTAAGGTCTTGGGGAGTTAACAAACTTCTACCCATGTATTTCATATTGAAAAATAAAATATACATGCAAGCAAAGAGGAAATGAAAATTGCTCATATTGCTACCACATAGAAGTATCCACTTTTGGTATTTTAAGTTCTGTATATCCTTCTAACTTTTATGTGCATGCATATTTTGAGGTACTAGAGATTATATCCAGGGCCTTGGGTATGCTAGGGAAGTGCTCTGGTTCACTGAGCTACACTGAGCTACAAGTGTCCCCCTACCCCACTTTTTTTCTTGAAACAGAAACTTGCTGAATCTCTCAGGCTGACCTTGAACTGGCATTCCTCCTGCCTCAGCCTCCTGAGTAGCTGGGATCACAGGCATGTGCCAGCACACCTGGTGGTTGTTTTGTTTTTCATATTTTTTTAAAGAGCAAATACATAATCACACTGCCACCATTCTTTTTTTTTATTCAATATGCTAATGTATTTATATGAAAATTTACTATTTTTAAATCTAGTAATTCATGCCCTTTTCCCTTTCCTGAAAATTTGGGAAAAATATAGAAAAACATAAAAGAAGAATATTATCCATTATTCTACCACTTAGAGATAATGACTGTCATCAATACATTGCAGTTATTTTCCATTTTAATGCATCTATATTTTTCCTCAAAGCTCCACTTAGAGATAATGACTGTCATCAATACATTGCAGTTATTTTCCATTTTAATGCATCTATATATAGTATACACACTACACACATGTAGCTATGATATTTACTGAATATTCATTATATTAGTTTCTCAGAACTGCCATGGTATATTTTTGTTTTCAGTTTTCACTATTTTTAGTGTTTTCAATTATGTCAGTTATGTCTTTTTACAAAAATTTTTGTTCTGATTGTTGATTATTTCCTCATTTCTTACAGTTTCACAAACAGAAGACACAGTTGTTTGAGGGGTCTCAATATCTTTTGCCAAATTGCTTTCCATAAAATTAATTACAGTTTGTTTTTTCACCACTGTTTTACGCATCTCATCTGTCCTTACCAACATTGACTATTATTTTAAGTAATTATTATTTTGATAGTTGAAAAAATGACATCTCATTATTTTGATACATTTCCTAAATGTGAATTCGTTAAAGAGAATTATGGGATCCCATAAGTACATTTTAACAAAAGGGAGTCGGTGTTTCCTCGTGGGTGGTTGTAATGGTTGTAATATGTTCATGTGTGAATAAGAACAAACACTGGAGCCCTGTGCCTAAAACAGAACTTTTTTTTAATAGGTCTTGGTATCTTGATGGACAAACGCTGTTAATAATCATTTGTGTTGGCATTGTGTTCCCTCTTGCACTTCTTCCCAGAATAGGTAAGTCTTTGTAGAAAGGCACATAACTTATTTAGAAAAAAGAGAGAGAAATGCTAAGAGGCTTTTAAAATTTCATAGGACCACATTTGTAGCAGAAGGGTTGTGAATAAGTTGAAACATGGCCTTATTTTAGATTGTTCAGCCTTCAGCCCTGCTTAGTTAACCTATTACTTGGTTTGCAGTAGTGTTTTGTCTGCCCCACTAAAATAAAATCTTTACAGCATAACATTAAAGAGCAGCCGTTCCTTACAGTGTACTATTAGAGGTAAGCCAGTTCCAATTCGGCCGTACAGAGCTACATAAATGATCTGTGACAGATAGTTGGAATGTTGTTATTCTGAGCCCTAAGCCCCAGTTACCAAGCACTGTAATAGAAAACATGCCCAAGATGTATAGCTTTAGTTGTATGTTAGGATCACTTTCCTTATAAATTGCTTTTTATTTTACTGTTATTTTACAGGCTTTCTTGGCTACACAAGTAGTTTATCATCTTTCTTTATGGTGTTCTTTGCTCTTGTGGTAAGTTTAAAAAATAATGCATTGCTTATCTCCTCCCTAAAATTGGGCTTGTGTTAATGACCTTTTCCTTTTAACTGTTTTATATTAGGAAAGGCAGCCCATTTTATTTCAGTGTGTAATTCAAAAGCATTTTTATTCATAAAAAATTAATAATTTTGTTCCTGAGTTGTGTCTAGTTCTGAAGAGGCTTAGCTAGAGCAACATTTCTAATTCAGCATCTCTTTTGGATAACCAGAGAGCAGGGCACACCGGTTTTGTTAAAACCCTGGGGTAGAAATCTTTGCACAGGATTGCCAGTTTATTTCTGAACAATATTCAAAAGAGTCATTTGGGCGGTGGTCTGTATAGTCATTTTGATACTAGTCATCTTTGGAAACTTTGTTCTATTAAGGAAACCTTAGTTTTTGAGACTTGACCAGATCTAGTAAGAATTGGGGAACCTGAATTTTCTCCTTTCTGCTCTAGCTATGCATCATAAAAGCAGCACTGGGAGCAATTATTTTTGTTCACATGTGGGATATATTTTTTCTTAAATTAGCTCATTTTTATGACAACAAAATATCAGATGGTAAATTTAACTTATTTTGATATTTGTAAAATAATATAAAGATAAAAGAGAACTTGAGTTTTTGCTTTCCTTTTAGTTCTTTTTTTGGTACCAGGGATCGAACTCAGGACCTTGCACTTGCAAGGCAGGCTCAGTGCCACTGAGCTAAATCCCTGCCCCTTCTAAAGCAGATCTTAACATCCTAAAAGATAGCATTTTTGTTTGAATATATTTTCAAAAACCTATTTTTTTCTTTGCATAGCAGTTTATTACATAGCCAGTGACTAAATGTGAAAAGAAATAGGATTAAACATTTTAAATCTGCTAATAATATACATACCCAAATAGCCTTTTGATAGGCTTGCTTAAACTCCCCCTCATTATTTTGAAATGCATGAAAGAAAAATGCCATGTAAGAGAACAAGATACCATGTCACTAGTTAAGCCACATTAGCTAAATGTCAGTGCTCTCAGTGCATTGCATTTTGCTTAGGTTTTATCATCTTCTGAGACACAGGAACAAAACAACTTTTAAAGTGTTTATATTGTATCATTTGCTGAAATTACCAACCTTAAAATCATTCCTCTCCCTATTGTCTTCTATCTTACAAATAATAAGTTGAGTATAAACATTTAGACTCTGTGTTTAAGAGAGAAACAGGACACATTTTCGTAAGTTGATCGTGGAGAAGCTTCTACATGGCTAGAAGTATCCTATAGATGCAAATGAATATATGGATATTAGAATCAGTGTAGGTTACATGCCAGATTCTCCCCTCACAGATAATTGGCAGCCCAAGCATTGCATAGGTAAGAGTAATTTAGTTTTCCTAGTCCATAGCATAAAGCAGGTGAAATATGTTGATATAAGATGTCTACTCTAGTTTTCACTTCTGTCATGGCAGATATTCTTTAATTCAGTACAGATATCAACTGTAGCAGTCATGGAAATAATACCCTTATTCTGCAGTTATTGTAATGCTTTACAAACCATCTTCTCAGATTTTTACCTGTGAGGAGTTTAAATTTAGTCTATGGCAGGACACAGAAAAGTACTCTGGACTTTTATTGATGCTTTTTTTGTTGACATAGTCATTATAGATTCTCTAAGTGATAGGTTTTGAAATACATACTGGTTCGGAAAACGAAACATGCATCTATCTATGTTAACACAGATTAATTTGAAGTAGGCCGATTTTGTCATTGATTATTTTTGTCAATACGTGTTTATAAATTGGTACATTATTTGTATTTTTAAGAGTCAATCTAGAAAACTATTATTTTCTTTATTCATACACTACAAATAAAAACCTGTGCTCTATTTGTTCTCCCAGATTCTTTTTATTGGAACAATTAACAAAAAGTTTCCTTCCCTAAAATATCTAAAGTTTCATAAATAGATGGATTTACTTTGAGGGGAGTAAATTTACCTTCTTTGCTCCATTTTAGAAACAAATGGTTTGCCATTCCTTCCAGAAGTTTTGTCTTGGATCAGTATTTTAAAGAATTTAACAGGTCAATGATCAAAATAGAGAACTATTTAAATTGGTTTTAGTCAGAAGCTTTTCTTCTCGCTGAGAATTATATTAGCCATGATAGGGTATGGAAGTCCCACCTGCACTCTTGAGAGCTGGCATCATCTGCAGCCACCCCTGATGGACTGGAATTAGCTGTAGTAACTGAATTTACATGAATTTAACACTTGGCTACTTACATTTTTTTCTAATTGATGGAACAAGAATGAATATGTTTTGGAGCATTGTTTGGAAATATTTTTATTTTAAAGTTTAGAAATAAGAGCTGGGAAAATAAATGAGTAGCTCACATATACAACTTATCAAGGTACTTGGTTTAAAAAGTAGGTACCTGGTACACAGCAAGTGCTCCATGAATGGCTGTTGCTGTGTACTGCACCTCTTTATGGCGGGAATGTGAGAAGCTGGATTTGGAACAATGTCAGCAGGGCCCAAAAGTGAGACCAGTAATGACCTTGCACCTCCAGCTTAGCTTTAATCCATCTCCATCTTTTTCTTTTGTGTTTTGTTAAAAAATTTTTCTTTCAGAAAAAACACTATGAGATTACTGCTGATGATTTTGTTTTTGGTAAAGTAATCATTGGAGGTTTTTTTTAAGCAGTATATAATGATTACATTTATTATCAAGAATTAATATGGGTACATAACACATCTTAATTCTTTTTTCATCCCCTGCCCCTTCCATCCCTCCCTCCTTCTTCTAATTCTTGGTCTCCTCATTTGCAAAAGCCCTATTTCCATTTTTTTCTCCAATGCTTTTTTTTAATCCCTCCATTTTCCCCTTCCCATTTGAAAAGGATCTCCCTACTTTCTATTTTCTTTTTGTTTGTTTGTTTGTTTTTTGTTTTTGGTACCACGGATCGAACTGGAAACCTTGTACTTGCAAGGCAGGTGCAGTGCCACTAAGCTAAATCCCCTGCCCCTTCCTATTTTCTTTTATTTTGCTTTTTATTAATACTTTGAGTTTCTCATATAAGAGAAGTCATGTGATATTTCAACTTCCGAGTCTGATTTATTTTTCATTATTATCTCAAGGTGCATCTGTTTACCTTCAAATGCCTCAAATTTGTCTTTCTTTGTGGCAGAGTGGTTTATTTATATGAACACTTAGCAGAAATGTCATAGCGGCATGCACAATGTTTTCTTACAACTTTTTTTTCTTGATGAGATTTTGATTTGAGTGGATCTTTAGTTCACTCATTAACATAGTCCCCAAAGTAAATATTTTGTTTAGATTTGTTTTATTACTGTATAAAACTTTGATTGAATTTCTTAAAATCCAAAACTAGGTAAATCCCAAATAGGAATAGTGTTTACTGATTGGTCTTCCACAAAGGACAAATACTTCTTTTATTCCCCTATGCCTTTTTGTATGCTGTGATTCACCCGGAGTAAATATTTAGAGAGTAATTATGTGCCTAAAAAACCAGCAACAATGGTAATAACACACTACAGCTATAGGTCTAAGAACAGGATGGCCTCAAGAAACTTTTTCATTGATTATTCTGGGAAGTAGCATCCCTCTGGATTTCTTTTCATTTTTAAAATTTTATTTTTACCAGATGAAATTCCTGAGCTATGTGCTCTTACTCTAGCCAGTTTTCTCCACATTCACCAAAAATAACAGAAACCTGAAAAAGTAAGGAGGGGGAAGTACTCATCAGAAAACCCTAAGGCCCCCTTTTACCTAGTCTGTACTTATTACTACCTGAATCCTTTCCCAAAACTGCTCTTAATATTTCTCTATCTGCTCCTGATACAAATAATCATTTTATACCATTGTCACTAAAAACATCTCTTTTGAGTTGCAGTTTTTAAAAAAATACCTTGATGCTGTTAGAGTTGTGAAAGTTGACAGGAAAGTATGCTCAGTCTTCAAGCGGAAAATCCCAACTAAAGGGATGTGAAACACCCACATTCCCCCCTCCCACCTCAGCCCGCGACCCCATTCTAACCAGGAATATTGTATTAGCCAAAAATCTTCTACTAACCTCTTATTTAGAGTGCTTTAGATTTATTAAAACAATGCTGACCTATTTGAAATCATTTTCTTATGAATTTTATTAGAAATAATCTGACTGCTGATTGTATTTATTTTTACAGGTAATAATTAAAAAATGGTCCATCCCTTGTCCTCTGACATTAAATTATGTAGAGGAATTCTTTCAGGTAATAGTCTGTATTTTTTACTTTTAATCTAAAAAGGAAAAAAAAGACAAATGAATATTTTTTCCTAATTGATGAAAAAGCAAAAGTAATAGCTTTATTGCATTTTGGAATTTTGTTTGAAAATAATATAATCTGATTTGAAAGCCTGGTAATAATTAATTCACCATTTTTGTTGCTGTATTCTGAATTTTAATAGCTATTGGTTTCTCTTTTTCCCCCTCAATACTCTTAAACAGATTTCAAATACTACAGATGATTGTAAACCAAAGCTCTTTCATTTCTCCAAAGAGGTGTGTAAGTTATTAACAGATACTTTTGGTTGATTTTTCACATTTCAAGTTTTAAGAGATTTGTATAACAGGGTCTCTTAGGCCTTTGTACCTGTAACTAATTAATTTTCATGAAAGTGCTAAGTATAGGATTGCCTACCAGAAGAATAATATTATTTAACACGGTGGCCCA
>NW_022900933.1:5121431-5219096 GCF_012274545.1 Fukomys damarensis
CTTTTTTTTTTTTTTTTTTGGCATGCTTTTAAATAGAGCCTGTTTTAAATGGGACTCTGCCTAAAAGAACAGATTTACCAAATGTCTGGTCTGGCCAATAAGGTCTTCTGTGGATACAGACTTCCTGTTGCCCTCTGGACTTGTAAAGCTAAATAGCCAATTACATCAATAACTCTTCCCCTGTGAGTAGAACTTCATTCTGCAGCTAAACCGCTTAAACATTGGACCAGTGACTGAGTACTGCCAAAGTCTGTTCTGACCAGCATTGCAGAGTTGAAATTCATGATGCTCAGAGTAGAGACCAGCAGACCAAGCCCCCTTGCCTTCCCTAAGAACATTAGGATACTGGAAGTGCCCACAGGAGCTCTTGAGTTCCAGTAGAGGCAACTGGACAGGAACCATGACCTGGATGGCTCTGGTTTCACCTCTTATAGAAGAGTGCAGAAAAGCTTCCCTGTTTCTGCAGATTTCTTCCTCTGTATTTTCTCCTACGGAAGTGCCATTTGTAAGATCTCAGATGTGAATCACCTGTTTGTGTACGATTCTGTTACTGTACAATGGTAATGTGGTTACTCCTTGATACAGAATTCCTTCTGTCCGTCCGTCCTTCTTTGCTTGCTTGCTTCCTTCCTTCCTTCCTTCCTTCCTTCCTTCCTTCCTTCCTTCCTTCCTCTATCTCTCTCTCTCTCTCTCTAGGAATCAAACTTGGGGTTCCCTTGAAAAATGCCTCTCTGGCACCACAGGGAAGTTATATCTTTTACATAGCAGAGACCACCATATGCCTTAAAGATCTAGGCAGGGTAATGGACAAGCCAGGAAATTGAGCAATGTATGAAACAGAATTTGTGAGTTAAACTCTCATTCCCGATTCCCGTAGTCCAGTCTCACACTACTTCTCCCACCCACGCAAAGATGTTTTAGGAGTCTGGACATCACAGCCCAAGAAAGGTCTTCAGCCGGAACTTTTTTGGCTGAAGCACCTAAAGCTAATTAAGAGAAAATATTTTAGGGTAGAAAAGAGAAAATAAATCCCCACCATCCATTGGGTAAAGACAGTATTTTCATTTAGAGGGTAACTTTTTTCTTTTATGGCTTCCTCTGGCTGTTGTTAGGTATTTTAATAATAAAAACAAAACAAAACATAGGCCTATGTATTACAGGGGATCTTAAAGAGTTCTTAGGTCTAAAATAAATGATGTTCATTCTCCCTAAAAGAGATCCTAGTCAAAGATGCTGCCAGTTCAAAGATATGATTAATATTTTTAGTATTCCCTTGGGTTGAGTTGGTAAAAGCAAGTTTAAAAGCAATAACAATTATTGCTTTTTTGGGTAGTAAAATGTATTTAATTTATGTATACTTTAGGAATGACTTAGAAATGCAATAAGAAGATTTCTAAAATGGTGGTATTTTTGTGTTACCTAAATTATTTTTGTCTTAAGTAATGTGTAATGGCAATTGTAGTAAAGCAACATGGTACAGGAAGCAAGCTAAAAATTACTCTGACCACTATAGGTAAACCAGTTATCAAGTAGAATATTCGTGAGTGGCCACAAGCCCATAAATATGTCTTTTTTTTTATGAAGGATAAAATAAATTTCAATAAATTGATTTTAAAAAACAGAACTGAGTTTGTCAAGTGTAATGCTGGTTTCGGTAGAATAGCATGTAATAATGTTGTCATTCAAATTTGTTTTTCAGAGTGCTTATGCTATACCGACTATGGCTTTTTCATTTCTCTGCCATACCTCAATCTTGCCCATATACTGTGAACTTCAAAGGTAGTACAGAATCCTGAAATAATCCAAATGTCTTAAATGTATCTTTTTATCTTTAGGGTTTTTAGATTGAATTGCATCCTTGTTTTTGAATCCTTTCCTCTCATCACTTTATTCTAAGTGTTAGTTTAAAAAGAAGCAAACAAAAGTCAAGGATGAATTTT
This sequence comes from Fukomys damarensis, assembly GCF_012274545.1. Taxonomy (NCBI): domain Eukaryota; kingdom Metazoa; phylum Chordata; class Mammalia; order Rodentia; family Bathyergidae; genus Fukomys; species Fukomys damarensis. The sequence goes on from NW_022900933.1 coordinate 5,123,372, forward strand.
GTCCAAATTGCTAATGTTTCCTAGAAGTATAACTTTTGTGTACTAATTTCAGATTATGGATTCCAGTGTGTAGTTCTTGCTGCATTAGGTCTTCAGTGATTGAAGAATCCTTTTAACTAGCTTAGAAGATACTTGTTGCTGTAGATCTTAAATTCATATCATAAATTCTACATTTGCCATTTTTGTCTTTTAGCCCCTCAAAGAGAAGAATGCAGAATGTAACCAATACAGCAATTGCTTTAAGTTTTCTCATTTACTTTATAGCTGCACTCTTTGGATACCTCACTTTTTATGGTGAGTATATCCTTTAGTTATATCTGGAAAAATAAATTATTATGTAGATAATCTCATTTCTCACTACTCTCCTTCTGACTTTCATTATCCAGGCCACCAGATTGTAATGCAGTATTGTTATAGCTCTGGGACCTTAAAGAATTGGCTATTTTCTTGTATAAAGGTGCTCAGCTGTGTATGGTAGCGCTCACCTATAATGCTGGCACTCTGAGGGGCTGAGGCAGGAGGATCAGAAGTTCAATCCCAGCACTGGCTACTTGGTGACTTAGAGAGAGCCTGTCTGAAAGTGAAAAAAAAAAAAAAACTGAGGATATAGATCAGTGTGAAGTCTCTGGTTTTGATCCCCGGTATCACACACAAAACAAAGGAACAAGAACAGAAGATATAGTTTAGATTAATGACTTCATATGAAATTTTTTTCTCAAACACCTATGTAAAAATTCAAGTTTAGGAACATTGATATTTTGCTAAAAAAATGATTTTGGATTTTGAAAATCGTGTATTTGATATATTAGACTCTAAGAAGTTTGGGGTTGGGAGAATAAATCATCTTAATTGTAGAAGAACAAGTTGAAAAAGGAAAGAGTTGTACTCTGGACTCTAATTGCCTACTTAGATGTCAAATGTCTCCCTTTCATTAAATTTAGTTATCACAGGATTCATCATATGTGCATTCTATGATGCACCATGACCTTTCTTCTTAATTCTCTTAGGATACTTTTAAATCCATAATACAAGTATAAAATTCCTCCCTGCTATTTTTAAAAAGTTTTCTCTTTTTATAAGAACTTCAGGAAAAAAAACCCTTGAAAGTCTAGAGCAAGAAAAAAATCATAAGCTCTCATTTAATTTGTAAATATTTTAATTTGCAAACAAACATATTATAACACAAATTATATTGAGTTTGTCAAATTCCTGATACAGTTTTAGGTTTATGAAGGCGTTTATAACAACTGTGCAAGTAAATGGCTACTATTACTAGAGTAATACTTAGCTGTTATGACTCATTTTTTGTTTGATGGCCTTGTGAGCATTTTTAAGGTTTTCAACACCCATAATGACTGGCAGTGGTACTTACCTCCCAGAGTTTTCCCAAGTCTGACAAGTTGTTAGACAATGTCTACTTGCACTGCTACATTTCCTAAGCCCTTTGGAAAGAGAATGGGCTTTGAAATCCAACAAGTCTGGTTCATATAACTTTTGTAATTTAACTATATGACCTCAAATGAATTACTTCATCCTCACTCTCTCATCTGTAGTATGGGGGTAACTGCATAAGGCTGCACTGAGACAGAAATGAGATATGTCAGATACCTGCTGCACTGTCTGGCACGTAACAGTCCTCCATAGATGAGAGCTACTGCTAATGGTGTGTTACTGTTATTATCAGTATTGTAATTGTTTCATAATTTCAGGAACTTCTATTGTGTGTGTGTGTGTGTGTGTGTGTGTGTGTATTATTGGTACATTTTAGGTATATAATACAGTTACATTCATGATTGGGATCTTGTATCTTTATGTGATGTTATCTTGGTTCTTATTTTTTACCCTTACCCCTGCCCTCCCTTCACCCCCTCCACCCTTACCTATTTACAAAGTCTTTGTTTCCGTTTTTTTCTTTTCTATTATTTTTTCATTTCCCTTCTTACTTTTCCCCTACCCCTACCACTTCCCCTACACCTTTAGACCTTTTCTTCCTATTACACAATATCAATTAATACATTTTGATCCTTATTTACACTTTTAGTTTATCACACCAGAGAAACCTTATGGTATTTACAAATGTGTGTCCTATTAATTTCACTGAAGAGTATGTCCTCAATGTGCATTCATTTAGCTATAAAGGTCTCTAGTTTCTCGTTCTTTATGGCTCCATTTTATAAAATAAACCACATCTTCTTTATCCAGTCTCCAACTGACGGGCAATTGGGCTGTTTCCAAGTTTTAGCTTCTACAAACTGTGCACTTCTTACTATTTTAAATAAAACCATTAAAATGTGGTAAGTTTTTAGTATATGCTGTATTGCCATGGACTTTCCAGAGTGTGTAAAAATTAGAATTGCTCTTTATAGTCCTTTTCTTACTAAATCTGTTATTAGGCAGTCCTGTTAATCTAAATCTGCTTTTATATTTTTATACTGATCTAGATACTTAATAGAGCTTTGTGTACACCATCAAGAACATTTCCATTGAGAGCGTGGTGGCCTACTGGACACACTAAAAAAGTAAAAACGCATTGTCCAACTTTTTTGATCATCACTAAAACAGTTCTTGAAATATTTGGGTTCCATTTTTATCGTTGAGTTTGTTAATTTTTATATAGACTTTCAATGAGATTTTTCTATATTAATAAGCTAATATAACCATGCCTCTTGTGATTCAAGTAGATTTAGTATAGCAGAATTATAATTAAAATTTTAATATTAAAATTGTCACTTGGCACAAATACTACTGGTTATAAAAATTTGGGGGACCAGAATTTTGTTTTGAGTTTCAGAGTTGTGGAGATTGTAAAATATTTGCAGAGAGTTTTGTGCTAAAAATGTTTTGGATTTTGGAGTATTTTACATTTTCTATTTTCAGATTAGGGATACTTGATCTGTGTTATCAGGGATCTTCAACATTGAGAAAAAAATCCAAATATGCCTTCTTCTCCTTCCTGTAGATAAGTAGAACCACCTGGAAAAAGCCTCAAGTGTCCTACTAATATGCAGAGTGACTGAGAAATAGTCACATGAATTATAAGGTACTTAGGAGCTCTATTATGTTATAAGAAAGAAAGCTTGGACTGAAAGGAATATGGAGCATGGAGGGCTGTTAATACATTTATTGAGCTAATATTTAAGTAAATGTCAGGTACTTTATATCCATTGCCCAACTTAATCCTTAGAACTCCACAAGGTGAGTGTACATTCATTTAGGTCACGCATTTAGGCTCATACCTGAAGCTAATTAATAATGGAGTTGAGACTTAAATCCTATTTTATCTCTCTCCAAATCCAATGCCGTTTTGTTTTTTTTTTTACTATGCTGCCGCCTCAAAAATGATATCGTTACACTGTATCTGCTAAATGTTGTACGGATGTCCTTCATTCTCAAGTTTTTATTAGAATAATCTTTTCGAAAAACCTAGCTGACTTAAGCTCTTGGCATATCTCTGCCTGTCTTTATCTACCCATTCATCCATCGGTATAGTTGCTTAAATACAAAAGTTACAGTTTTACCATATAAATAAAATGTTTCCTAGGTAGCGATTTGCCTTGTTATCAGTTACACCTGTTAGGTTCTCTGACATCCCTTCTCCATAACGCAAATTCTTCACAGTATCTAAGCTTTATATAATGGAGAAATATTCATCTAAGAAAAGTCATGTAGGGAATAGGTAGATGATAGCTATAAAGACAGACAGAGTGGGCTGGGGCTTTAGTTCAGTGGTTCCACTGCCTGCCTCACAAGCACAAGGACCTGAGTGAGTTCAATCCCTGGTATCAAAAAAAAAAAAAGAATGATAAGAAAGTCATTCTTTCTCCAAACACAGAAGATGCAGATGTTGGTTTGTTCTTCATAATGGTTCTTTTCGTAATCAGAGAAATTTTGTGTCTTTCTATCAGAATGGCAAATGGTCTCATTCATGTTGAAAAAATGTGCTGACTGAGTCTGAGAGCTTATCATAAAGGCTAGCATGAAATTAAGCTTCGAATTGTTTATTTTGTTGAGCAACTGAAGCCCACAGAGTGGCTTGAAGTGTCCTCATAGTATTAAAAGGCAGCTTTCTTGAATTCATCCCTTGTTTGACTGTGTATTGACTGTGTATTGACTGTGTATCGCAGCCTCCAACTTAGGGACATGTATAACATGCAGCGGTCACATTTTGATCCTTTCTGAGATTTGTAGAGATTTTTCTGAGTCCAGAGAAGAGTGCTGCGCTGTGTCCCTTACACGTAATCAGGTTTTCATCCTGGGAAAGTAGAAAGTGCATAGATTTTAATTTTGTGATCTCACTTTTCAAGCTTCTGAGGCTGTTTGGCATCCTTTTATCCAGAGCTCCCAAGGCTTAGTTAATAACTAATTTTTGTCAGATTAAAGAGACCTGTAAATATGTACCTCGATTAATAGTCCTGGCTCTAATTACAGATGTTAAAGCATTATGTGGTCGGGAAGAGAAAAATGTTCCTCTGGCGAGGAGGCCAATGCTCAAATGTTGCATAATAACCAGACCAGTTAAAGTCTGCAAGGTTGTTAAGCAAGAAGTGTTAATAGCTCATTTTATGATTCAGAAAATGGAAATAAAATAGTGTGCCATATATCTCCAAAGACACAAGTATGTCATCGATTTGGAAATAGAATCCAGATTTCTTGGCTCTTCTAGTCTCCTACTTAGTCCTTTAGTCTCATACTATGTCAGTTTCATAATATCTCAGACAATTCATTCTTCTCCTATCTCCATTATCACACCTGGTTCAGATTCTCATTCCCTCTTGGTAATTATGACAGTAACCTTCTGCTTTTGTCCTTCTTCGGGGATTCTCCTTCTAGTCCATACTTTTGCTTCGTTCTGATCATGACAGACGCCTCTTCTAAGTCATGATTGCATATCTGTGGCCTGCCAGATAGACTAAACCGCGTACAAAGCTGTTTGAGTAGATGTTCGGTACATCCCCAGCCCTCTGACTCAGCACCACCTCTGCCACCCTGCATGTTGTACTTCAGCCCCAGGACTGCCCGTTGGATCACTCCTCTTCTCAGCTGCACATCCCCTTTGCTACTTCAGGGCTTTTGCTTGTGCCGCGCCGTGCTTGGAGAGACTGCCGCATCTTAGACTCTGTGCACGTACGCTGGCTCATTTAATGTTCTCAGTAACTGTAGTGCAGTGATGGCAAAGCTTCTAGAGATTTCAGTGATAGCAAACAGCCCCTGAGGCACACGTGCCAGAGTTCACCACCACTGCTGGAGATCAGTGTATCATTACCCCCATTTTAAAGAAGTAGGCCCTGAGACTCAAGAGGTGCTAGTAAGAATTGGGATTTGAGCACTGCTGTGTGGTCTTAGTCTTTGCTTAGGCTTCTTCTGCCACTTCTGTGCATTTATGTCTGTCCACCTTCTACAATGTCTGTACATAAACCTCTCTTCTCCCCTTTAAATGTTATGGTTCTTGAAAACAGATATATCTGATTTATTTTAAATTCCCCCCAAAGCATCCTTTCTAAAACCATATTCTCAAACTGAAGTGCACCATTCTGATTTAAGTGTATAGGGACACAGGTGCAGCGTTCTTAAGCACTGTTGTTCTTTTTTTTTCTTCTTCTTATTGAGTTTATTGGCACTTTTAAAATATACAGAACAGTTACATTCATCATTGGGATCTTGCACCTCACATGACAGGTCTTGGGTCTCATTTTTTTCCCCAGACCCCTGTCCTCCCTTCACCCCCTCCAACCTCCCCTATTTACAAAGACTTTGTTTCCATTTTTTCCTTTTCTCATATTTTTTCTTGTCCCTTATTTCTTTTCCCCTACCCTTCCTACTTCTCCTACACCTTTAGCTCTTTTCTTCCCATTTCACATTATCAGTTATACCATTTGGATCTTATTTACACTTTTAGTTTTTCACACCAGAGAACCATTCGGTGTTTTCACATGTGTCTCTTATTTATTTCACTTAGAGTATGGCCTCCATATGCCTTCATTTTCCTATGAATGACTCTAGTTTCTCATTCTTTATGGCTGAGTAGTACTCCATTTTATAGAAAAACCACATCTGCTTTATCCAGTCTCCAACTGATGGGCAATTGGGCTGTTTCCAACTTTTAGCTATTAACTGTGCCACTATAAACATGGGTGCGCATATGTCACTGTGGTATGATTCTTTTAATTCTTTTGGAAAGATACCCAGCAGAGGGATGGCTGGGTCAAATGGAACCTCTAGTCCTAGCTCTTTGAGGTGTCTCCATATTGATTTCCACAGTGGTTGCACCAGTCTGCACTCCCACTAACAATGGAGAAGGGTTCCTTTCTCCCCACAACCCCGGCAACATTTGATTTCTTGATATCAGCCATTCTTTCTGGGGTGAGGTGGAATCTCAGTGTTGTTTTTATCTGCATCTCTCAAATGACCAGTGATGTGGAACATTTTTTCATATATTTATGTGCTGCTTTTACTTTGTCTAAGAAATCTCTGTTCATTTCAGATGCCCATTTTTGAATCAGGTCTTTAAATTTGGGGGCCTTTGTTTTTTTTTTTTTTTTTTTTTTTAGTTCTTTATATATTCTAGATAGTAGTCCTTTGTCTGAGGAACATCTGGTAAAATTTTTTCCCCACATTGTAGGTTGTCTCTTAGCCCTGTTGGTGGTTTCTTTTGCAGAAGCACTGTTACTCTTTGAAGTAAGCCATTTCCCTAGCACTTCTCTCTTTTATAAAAAATGAATGCATGGGTGACACATTGATGAAGCTGATAAAATAAACAAAACTAAATTTCTAAAAAATACTGTGGTGTTGAGGGAAAAGGTAACAGCTTGAGCACCCGAAAACTCAGGAAGTATTGGACTGCCAGTTCTGCCCTTTCATGTGTATGACCTCAACCAAGTGATTTAGGCATACAGATTTTAACCTACCTATCACATATTGTTATCCCAGGAACCACATTCACCAAGCATGTGGGAACACTTTGCAAACAAGTTGAGAGTTTCAAACCCTCAGATTACAGAGAAGTTCTGAAGAGATCTTTTAAAACCATTGTCATAATTTTGGAGATTCTGCCTTTTCTGGTTTCTAATTTTATGGAAAGGGGGAACAAAGGATTGTAGGTTTCAGGAAGGTATTTATGAAACGTCTTTGTGTTTCATAGGGTAGCAAAAAGGCCAGAGATGAATTTGCATAATGGGAATCCAAGTCTACGGAGATCTATTAGTGCAATGGAAAATAATTTTGCTATTATTGACATCTTAGTATGTAGTTTATAATATGGTCCTTATTATTATTTTTTATTTACAGACAAAGTGGAGTCAGAGTTACTACAAGGTTATAGTAAATACTTGCCACATGATGCTGTTGTCATGACTGTGAAGTTATGCATACTATTTGCTGTGCTTTTGACAGTCCCTCTAATCCACTTCCCTGTAAGTACACTTAACGGTTTTGTCGCTTAGTATAGTGGCTCCCTAATATGGCAACACTAATTCTTTGCAGACTAGAACCTTTGAATCACATTGAGGCTTGTATATCTTATTCATTTGTCAAGTGATTGATCAAAGACCTCATACTTGTATATGGCCCCATGAAAGCACAAAAATAACAGTGAACCACGAAGCTAATTTGTGCTTTTGGAAAGTTAGTTTAGACTTACGCTCTCCCACAGCATTGTTTCCAATTTAGAGGCTGTAGTTGTAAAGTTTTGGGGGTTTATGTATTCTGCTTTCAAAAGAATGTGCACAAAGAGGAGAAAGTCCAGTCAGCAGAAATAAGCTCCTCCTGGTTTACTGTGGATTTATTTTTCACATAGACATGCTAGTTTAATCTTAGTCAAGATGCTTTACTTGCTATAATTATAATTTAAAGAGCAGAACAAATTTTTGCATCTTGTTCCTGTATGTAGGGATCTTAACAGTTTCTGAGAAAATAGAAGCAAGCCTTCAGGTCTAAGTGCTTCTCAATGAATGTCATGAATCTCTAGCAGTGAGGGTTGTTTCTGGGGTTTTTTGGTCTTGTTTTGTTTTGTTATTTTGTTTTGTTTCTTAAACTGGAAAGATTTTTTTTCCCTCTCCCAGAGCCTACTGCAGTGCCAAGATTGCAGCAGGGGCAGGGTAAACTTGTGTGAATGTGACCACCTGCTGCTGGCCTTCACACGGGAAAGTGTAGTGAACTATTTTCTATATTTACATGCTGCAAAGCAGACAATATAAAATAAAATAGTAAGTGGTATTTCTTTCCCATGGACTGATTTTTTTTTTCTGTTTTAAATCATTTCTTTTTGTTGTTGTTGAACATAGTGAAAATGCTTCTTTGGGGCTGGGGATGTAGCTCAGTAGCACTGCACCTGCCTTGCAAGAACAAGGTCCTGAGTTTGATCCCTGGTACTGAAAAAAAAAGAAAGAAAAAAAATGATTCTTTGATATTTCATCACACAGTGTTATTCTTGGTAATTTTTAAAATTATACAACCTAAAAAATTGCCAGTAAAATTTTTTTCTTAAAGCCAAATAATTTGTTTGGAGCTCACACAGAAAGGCTTATGTGTATAAACACTTTATAATACTAGGTTATGCTGTATTTTTGGAATCCAAATAGTTTGGAGTATAAGAATATCATGGTTACTATATATGTGTTTCTCTAAGCAAATATTTTGCCTTTGATACTTCCTCTCTGCTTAAATCTGTTTCATTTTCTCTTAAACAGGCCAGAAAAGCTTTAACAATGATGTTTTTCTCTAATTTTCCATTCTCATGGATTCGCCACTCTTTGATCACTCTAGCACTCAATATTATTATTGTTTTACTTGCAATATATGTTCCTGACATCAGAAATGTATTTGGTGTAGTTGGTAAGTTTTCCATTTAAAAAAATTCACATAGTAAAATTGTTCCAGTGCCTCACATCTAAATCCAACAATATCTTCCTTTTCTTTTCTCCAACTTACAGGTGCCAGTACATCAACATGTTTGATTTTTGTATTTCCAGGACTGTTTTATCTTAAACTTAGCAGAGAAGATTTTCTCTCATGGAAAAAGCTTGGGGTAGATTGTTTTTGTTTCTTTTAAGATTTGTATTTTAAGAGATGATTTGGCATTTTATATTACTTTACCTATGTTGAAAAGTCAGTATATTTTAAAATATAAAATATATTATTGACAAGGGAAGTTTAGAAAACATTTTGGTTACTTATCTTTTTCCCCCCTACAGGCTTTTGTTTTGTTCATCTCTGGAATTTTGGTTGGGAATTTTACTTTGGCTCTTGTCATATTTGATTGGATCAAGAAATGAAAGAGATATTTTCCTCCTTCTTATGAAGAATAATTTACCTCGTTCAATCCCCGGTACCAAAAAAAAAAAAAAAAAGAATAATTTACCTCTATAAGCAAAAAAGAATGATTCTAGAAGGTACCTTGGATGAAAAATATATTTTTATGAAAATCATTAGAAAAGAACAGAAGAAAATGACAATGTTTACGGGAAAGCAAGAGTATAGTGGTTTTAATAAAAATAAATTTAAGATGTTTGTAAATATACTGAGTCGATTTTTAATTGTTTGGAACTTTAAAAATCAATAGACTTTATCTTTTAGAGTAGTTTTATGCGTTCAAGTCTATTGAGAAGATACAGAGAACCCCTGTACCTCACCTCCAGTGTACCGTTTCTCCTGTTATTAGCATCTTTTATGATTGCGTTCCATTTGTTACACTTGATGAGCCCGTATTGGAACGCTGTAACTTAAGTCCATAGTCAACATTAGGGTTCATTTTGGCATCCCCTGATGTTTTCACTGTCTCCCTGGTTTTGCCTTTTCTAGAATACCATATATTTGGGATCACACGGAAGATAGAGGGATGCTTGGCAGATTAGGTCAAGGGCCTGACTACACTTGGATAAGCCTCGTTGGAACATAGAGGACAAGGAGTAATAGTCTGCTTTCCTGATCTCAGAGGCCCAGCAATAGTGACAATTGCATACGTTCATTTTCGCACACCTGCCAGGTTTGAAAATGGCACCAGAAGCCACCCACCAATGACAAACTGCACCTTCCCTACACCCACCAAAGGCTGCACCTCCATGTGTCCTCCCAGGAGCCCCTCTCTGCTAGCAAGAGCTTTTCTTCATTCTTTCTAATAAACCACACCCCATTCTTTACCCCACTGTTGTTTATAGACCTCTTTGGTCTGCAGAGTGAGAATCCAAACCTAGAGAAGGAATAAATCGGTTACAGTACAGTGTATTAAGTGTATGTAATGAATTGATTCCTTGCTTGTGGGTTAATGTCAGTATTACTAATAACAAAGCAGATTATTCTATTTGGATTTTGCCCACCCCCAAATTTTATCCAAAAACTTTTGGAAATTTTCTCTGGTGTTCATTATGAGATTCTCCACTGTTGTGTACTGTGCAGACTCAAAAGTTCTCAGAGCTTTTCAATTTGTCACTAAAACGTGAATCCTTATTGACAAACAATCAAATATTGATCCTTTATATCCTTTTTTTGTATGGAGGTTGCAAATTATTGCAGTTTTCCCATTGACATGGCTAATCTCTCTTGGCAGCCAGAAGGAAGGGCTTTTCTGCCATGAATATTCTATGTAAAGGGCCATATGGCTGGCAGCCTACCTAAGCTAGGGTCTATCAGTAAAACGTAACCCTACCCTGGTCCACATGTAAAGTAGGGAATTACATGCAAAGTGCTCATTTTCATGTATGGAAATGCACACTGTTGCAGGTCCCCTCATGCCTCCCACTAAGGCAGTTGGCTGAAAAATTGACAATTGAGCTTCCCTTTTGAGATCAAAGAGATACTTCTTTGGCAACTTGAGAACACTATGGTGTAGTGTGAGAAGCCCAAGTGAGTTAGAAAGATTTGGATTCACATCTCAATGAAAAGCATACTCCTTAAACTTCTTAAGCCTTCTGCTTCCAACTCTGTAAAATGGAGTTAATACTTATGCAGGATTGTGTAAAAGGATTAAATGGCCATCTGTATACTAGATGCAGACCAAAATAGATAAGCTTTCTTAATAGTTTAAATGTTTACCCTCTTTCTCTGATTTTTATCAGAACCAGTAAAATGAAATTACTTTCAACCAAGGATATGAAAACTGAGTGTTTTCATCTTCCATTTTGCACAACCACTATCTTCAGAATCTCTGGGTAGCCTTCACTCATAGGGAGTTGGCCTCAAAGCACTGTTGTTGGTGCTTTCCCACAGCACCTATATGTGCCCTCCTGCATGGTCGGGGGCACAGCCAGACCACGCCACCCATGGGGCCTCCATGGGCTTCAGGTCCGACACAGCCAATCAAGTTGATGAGCTACTACTTATGTCTTCTTTTTCTGTGAATGAAATGTGGATCCAAATACACACAGGTGTTCTGACACTTGAATAAATTAACTCCAGTAATACCAAAATAATCCTAAATCTATAACAGATGCAAGGATGTCCCCTGGGGCACATGTCAAGTGTGATGACAGCTAGGCATCAATTAATACTTTGTCACCTGCTCGTGAGATACTGTTATTAGAGGTTTGACCAAGGGGACAAATAGCCTGTGGAATGAACACTCAGCATAAAACTGAGTTAACATCAAGAAAAATGATTCGTGGAGGTGTTCATTTTTATTTTACTTGAATGTTCTGCCTTATCTAATTGCCTGTTTGGAGGTCACAGCATTCTCTTTGAATTTGGAAGAAGTTAAGAAGTTGGCTGGTGAGAGCAGGGCCCCCGTCACTGGAATTACCAAAAAACCTTGTTCAAGTGCCCCTCAGCATGTTTTTCTGGAAAATATGGGCCTTCTCATTATGGGCTTAATGTTCATAATTTATTAGGTAATAACTATTTAAAATAAAACTAAAGCACAAAATATACTTTTCTAACATTTGGAGACTTGCTTGCTTAAGTTAAAAGACAAAATGCCAAGACTAAATTACTTTCATATGTTGAGAGTGAATGTTTAAAAATTGGTCTTTTTTTTTTTTTCAACAGAATGTTTACTCTTGAGCTTAGCATTTAAATGGTTAAAACAAGCCTTTGAAGTTAACACTCCATTAAGATGAATGGGGGTAATTCACACCTCTGCTGGTGCTGTATTATTTCAGTCTGGCTGCAGAGAAAATAGGACAGCAGTGGGTTGATTTACAGTGTAAAGGCCCTTTAAACACCCACAGCCTGGAAATCTTTGTTGTACCCCCTCTCCTTTCAGTCTGGAAGCAGGATCTGAAATTTGCCACAATCTAAGTAAACATTTGAGGTTTTGAAAGTACCACAGGTTCTCTGTCATCTGGCAGTCCTGTCTGGTTTCTGGTGGGCACCAGTTACCATATCAACCCAACTTCTCTGGCTTTGTTTGATCCTATATGGGAATGTTTCTTCCTACCACAGCGTTTGATAAGCTTGAGTTTAGTACCCTCTTAAATTCACCAATAGAAAATCAGCAATCCATTTTCAGGTAAATTTTATATGTGTTTTCAATGGGTTATGAACTAATCATTGGACTTTATGTGCTTCTACAGTAAAAACAGCTCATTTTTGCAAAATCTTGTTTTCTTTATTTGCCTGTATATAAAGCATCTATGTTTCCAAACTTCCATATTCTTGGGGTTTGTGCATTGAGCAGGGATCATTCAGGATGGACTCATTTCTTTCTCAATGTGTCCTTTGTATTTGTAGTACAGTATTTTGGATTTGAAAGTTTTCCACCCATTGGAAGAGGTACAGCCATTTGACCCTGAAAGAATATTTTAGAGCCTAGCAGTGAGGTTATCTCAATACAAATAAAATGGTGCACGTTGTGTGGGGTGTTAATGAATTTGAAAGACCTCTTTAATGTGAACAGATTTTTCTTCTCTTTCTCCATCCTGCACATTTGCAGGATCCAGTTACCTCAGAATCTATGGATAGCTGAGTGTGGAGAGTTTTTCTGCTCTGAGCTGTCAGCAGTACTGACATTGCCAGTATACTATATGGAGACAGAAGATAGGTGCTAGAAACAAACCTCCTCCAACTGAGTTAATGTGTTTTTCTTCTTGGCATATTGACAGTACTCTGTGGCTTCGTTATAATTAGCCCAATGTTAAACTTACTTTGCTTCCTCTACATTTGTCTGCCTGGCTTTTGGATGTCACAATATTTGACCTTAGCATGTCTCAGAATATCTCATAGTACTGGGAACTTTGCTTTTCTAATCTAAATGCACTATTTATCCTTCTGCCACTGTTTCCAGTTGTCTTGCATAATGAGGTAGAAGGTGAGAGCTTTATTCACCTGTGGGACAAATATGGGTGGAGAGGGAAAGCCATTGCCAAGGTGGGGGTTGGGGGCAGATGGCTGAAAATACCTTTGTGACGTAGGGGCTCTAAAGGGGAAGACAGAGATGGTTCCTCACTTGTTTGAATGTAGGAACAGTGGGCTGATGCATAACACAAGCCAAAGGGTTGGCTAATTCATTCAGCTAATATTTACTGAGCACATATGTCCTTAGGCTGCAGAGCTGCACAAGACATGCATCTCATCTGAAGACAGCTCAGATATAACTTTGATATTTCTGAATTAACCTTGTCAGATGGATTTGATAAGTGAATCTGCTTAACAAGGGATAATTTTGGAGCCAGACTGAACCTCTGTTCCAATCCCAACTCTACCTTTCTTATTTTGAATAAATCCGCTAAACTCATTGAGCTTTTTTCAGTATTTGCATTTTCTCTCACCCAGAGGAAATACACTTTGTTTCTTCAAGCTAGGTTGTGTGATGTTTGGGGAAAGCCTGAGCAAGCTGTTAAACACTGACTGTATGTGCACCTTGACTGCTTGAGTATTCAGATCACAGGGATTGCAACCATATACTTCTCTCTTCTCTGCCGGCTTTGGCCACTGAAGAAGAGCCTGAACAGAAAATGATATTCCAGGGACTAGCGCTGCAGCTCAGTGATAGAATGCCTGCCTAGAATGGGTGACCCAGGGCCAGGAAACGGAAGGAAGGAAGGAAGGAGCGAATGAGGGGGAAAGGAAACGAAGAAATATCTTGGCCAATCCATTTATTCTCACTATTAATGTATTCTTCCCCAGAAAAATAATTTTATTGGTTTGTAATAGTATCAACATTTCTGACTTCATATCACTTTTTTTTTAGCAATAACATTATGATTTTGGAACATAAAGTATGTGACCAACAGAAGCTGCAGGTCCTTTTTCAAGTGAATGGTCACATTCCTAGGACACTGTACTTAACGCTATTCATTTACATGTTTAAGTATGAAAGGATACATACCCATACTGTGGTGTTTTAGATGATAAATATTTCCTAAAGCCATGTGTTAAAGGGTTCATCCCGGCTCAGTGCCCATGGGAGTTGACGGAAACTGTGAAGAGGCAGGCCTGGTGGGAGGTCTGGTGGCATTTGTCATAGTTTTGCTCACAGAGGTCATTACTTGAAGTCTTGTTTCTGGGTATGTTCTCCCATCCAAGCACAAACCAGGTCCGACCCTGCTTCGTGTCTGAGATCAGGTGAGATTGGGCGAGTTCAGAGTGGTGTGCCCATAGATTTGTTTACGTGTATGTTGTCTGTGTCCACTAGAATGGAAGCTTCATAAGAAATAAGACTCTTCCGTCATGGAATCCTCAGAGCCTGGGACAGTGCCTGGTACTCCAGAGTGGCTTTTTGTTGGATGAGTACGTAAAGGAATCGCACAGACTGTCTGGTTTCTTCGCTGTTCTTCCCACGCCTACGCATTCAGAATGTCCTTATTGCTTTATCCCTCCTATCCAAGTGCTTCCAATTCTTCAAGACACAGCTTAAATCACACTTCTGTGAATACTTCATTCCCCCTCCCATTACTATCTTCACATTATTTTGGTGTATTTCATTATAACTTGTACCATCTTTTCTATTTTTTTGATATATCGCCTTGTAATTCATTTCTGGGGGGTATACGTGCCCCTGGTACAGATCCAAAACTTACAAAATTTCCTTCTTCCCACTTCTTCCCCAAACACCCAGTTTTTCTCCTTGGAAGCTACTATTTTGACAACTTAGTTTCCTTCCAAATATATTCCGTGCCTATTTATATATGAAAGGGGATACACAAGCATCTGTATATGCAAATGTTAGCATACAACTCTGTATTTTGACTTCTCATTTAGCATTATGAATTTTTAGTTGTTCGTTGTAAAATCAAAAGCAAAAAGCACACTTGTTTGCTATCTAACTAAGTATATAAGTCAATATTGTTTACATGAACATAGTACAGCAGACATCTAGAACTTTTTCTTGTATAGCAGATATCTAGAACTTTTTCATGTGACATGACTAAAATACCATGAATTATAGTATTTCCCCTCTTGGCAACCCTTGAAGGCTACCATTTTACTTTTTACTTTTATGAGTTTGCCTACTTTACCAGCTCTTATAGTGGGACCATGCATGTAGAGTGTCCTTTTATGACTGACATGTTTCACTGAGCATATTGTTGAGTTTCACCCAACTTGCAACATATGGCAGGTTTTTCTTCATTTTTAAAACAACATTCCATTGCATGTGTTTATCATAGCTTACTCATCCTCCAGTGGACATTTTGATTGTTTCCACCTCTTGACTATTACAGATAATGCTGCAATGAACATACTTAGTGTAATTAAAATAGAGTAAATGATTAAAATTTAAAAACTAATTATAGGGCCCGGATTTAGCTCAGTGGTTCTGACCCCTGCCTCACAAGTGCAAGGTCCCTAGTTTGATCCCCCATACCAAAACAAAAAAGTAAAAACTAATTATAGTAAAAGACATATTGCCATTAATCACCCTCAAAAAACTCCCTCTCATATAAAACACGCATCCCATTGTACTTGCCACTTTCTGAATCAATTCCGAGTGATGTTGGATGCACATATACAACTTGTTTGAGGACATTAAAAATCTTGCCACCCTTATTCACCTTTTAATATAAAAAATTAAGGATGGTCATAATAAAATACAGTATTTTAAGTTACAGAGGATTAGATTTGTAAAAAGCTTGCTATGCCATCCTTATTTTTCGCATTAAAGACAAATAAAAACTTTCTCATGGACCAATATTTACAAACTACCTAGCTAAATAACCAAAGTCTGTGTTCAAAACTTCAGTAAAGGGCCTGGGATTTAGCTCAGTGGTTCCGCTGCCTGCTTCACAAGCGCAAGGACCCAAGTTCAATTCCTGATACAAACAAACAAACAAAAACTTCAGTAAAGATTTCTTCATTTCTAATGCTCATTGACTTCAGTTATCTTACATTTGGTAAGAAGTATATCTTGATTACAAAAATAGATTAATGACTTAGTTGGCATTCTCCCCCATAACTGCTGACCTTTGGGAGGCAAAAGTATCTAAATAATTAATTCCTGGTTTATAAATTTGCAAAATTTTGCAAACATTCCAAGTAAATTTAGGTGAAAAAAACACTGACAGCATTTTACTGTAAAACTTTGTTAGTTTATATGATATATCTAAAGTCAATCAGCAATGATTACACCATGATATTTACATTTCACAGAAAAGCAAAATACTTGGAGACTCTCCATGTCTGTGTCTAAAGATCTTATTCTGCATTCAAACACATTCTTTGCTTTCGCTCATCCAGAATAGACCTCATCTTATTATCTAACCAGACTAGAGTTGCATTCATGCATTTTAATATCAGTGAAAAAATTGCTTTCCCAAAGTTTTTCCTTTGAATTAAATCCCATAAAAGATGTCTAACCACTCCTGGATTCAGTTATTAAACATTTCACAATGTTGTCCCTTCTAGAAAACAACAGTAACAAACAAAAACTTTGTTTATAGTAAGTCAGACATTCTCTAGCAAGCTAGAACTTTATTCTCATGAAATAAAATTCTTGAACTTTTATCTGAGTCCCACTTGTGAGCAGTTGATGTTCCCTGTCATGTAAGTATAGAACACTATTAGGTATATATAGTATTCATCCTTTGGTTGGTCAGTGGGAAAGCACACATCTGAGTGGGTCAAAGAGGCATGAACTTGGGGTGTCTATCTGGCCCGTACCCACATTTTCTCTGCCTCTACTCCCTGTTCTGCTTCCCACCTGCCATGAGCTAGGCATCTTTACTTTATCATGCCCATCCACATGATATTCCTGAAATGGAGCCAGCCAGTTTTGGACTGAATTCTCTAAAACCATGAGTCAAATTCTCCTCCTCCCCCTCCTCCTCCTCATCATCAATTTACCTTTCCTCCTTAAAGGATGTGGATATCAGGTACTGTGTCTCAGTGCTGGAAAAGATAATTAATACAGAAAATCAGTACTGAGAGTGGGGTATTGCATGTGATTCAGAAGGCTTTGGAACCAGTTTGTAGGAGGAATTTGGAAAAATTTCAAGAAGTCAGCTATAGAAAATGTAGAATGCTGTAAGAGTGCCTAATGGGTGACTCTGGTTGGACTCAGAAGACCAGAATACTGATAGAAATACAGACAGCAGAGGCCATGCTCAGGAAATTTCAGTCAGGAATAAGGACTTCACCGGCAATTGAATTAGAGGCCATGTGTATTACACTCTGACAGAAATTTTGTCTATATTTTTCCCACATCCTGAGATTTTGTGTGAGTTTGAATTTAAGGACCACAAATTAATTCATCTGATGGTAGAAATTTTAAGGCAGCCCAAAATTCAGGTGGTGGAATGGATACTGCTGGCTGTTTCAGCCAGATTTATAGTGAGAATTAGGGGCAAAAAGGAAGAGCAGAAAAATTTATATTTTGGCCCAAAAGCAAGCATGTGTAAAGTTGGGGCCAAAGGAGGTATGACTGCTGAAGTGATTAGTGCCAATAAAAAAGAAAGCACATTGTACAGGGACAACAAGAAAGATATCTTGAGGGCATCTCGGTAATCAGCAGGATTCATTCATTGCAGCCTCAGAGGTGCAAAAGTGTGACCTTTTCAGCAGGGTATGGTGGTGCATGCCTGCAATCCTAGCAATCTAGGAGGCAGGAAGATTACAAGTTCAAGCCAGACGTGGGCAACTTAGTGACTTAGTAAGACCCTATATCAAAAGTTAAAAAAATTAAAAGTGGATGGAAATGTAGTTCAGGGTGAAAGCCCTGGGTTCACTCCCCAGTATCACAAAAACAGTGTAACTTTTTATTTGAAAAGAGTCCCTGGACACCATACTTGAGAAGGATTTCCTAGGAAATCATTGCCTCAGGATTCATTTTGCTGTTCTCAGCCATCTGGGCACTCAGGGTTTGCTGCAGCCATGGTCCAAGGGGCTCTGGCTACTGCTTCAGTTGGTAGCATTCCTTGGTGTTTTCCACAGAATGCTGGTTTGACTGACATTCAGAATGCAAGACCTGTGGGGTTGTAGCAGCTTCCATCCAAGTTTCAAATGAAGGCCTGGGAAGCCATGCAATGCACCCCTGAGAAGGGAGTATGTGAAGCTGTGAGATGAAGTCAGAGGTGCAGCGGAGATGCCAGGAAAATGAAACTCCTGCTAAGAAAAGAGGCAGGTTCTGAGAAGACCCAAGCCAAGAGTGGCCATGTGGGCTTAAACCAGGACTGCAATGGAGTGGGGCCGCCCAGGCCGTCTGGGACTCACATCTCAGCACCATCTGTTTTACACATCAGATACAGAGCTACAAGACTTAATGTTTGCCCTGCTGGGTTTCAGTCTTCTTTTGGTCCAATTCTTTTCTACCCTCCTACTCTTTCCTTTTGCAATGGGAATGCAAAAGCTCTTGTATTTTGGGATTCTGTGACTTGTGTTTTACTTTTACAGAGGTTTACAGGTAAGAGTTTGCCTTAAATCTCAGAAGAGATTTTGACTTAGACTTTTCAGAAATGCTAGGACTGTTGAGACTGTGGAAAGGGAATTATTTCATTCTCAGTTATATGCAAGATCATTTTATCATGTTAAGCATAATTATTAACTTGTTACTATTTTTATTTGAAGATTAAGTGTGGTTTAAGGAGATGTGTTTGGGTGTCCAGTTAATAAGCTGTGGGATATGATGGTTTTGCCTACTGTTAACTTGATTGGTTTGATGTTGCCCAGGGCAATAGTAAGGCACACTTCTGGTACATTTGAATGGGTCATGGAGGCCTGTCCTTGGGATTAGATCCACCCCCTGGTTGTTTCCTCTCCAGCACTGTTTCCATTTGGTTTTCTGACTACCTTCTTTGCTCCACTATACTCTTTCACCATGACGTTTCTGCCTTGGAACCAGCCAACCAAAGACTGAATCCCCTGAAACTATGATCTAACTTAAACTTCTCCTTTAAGCTGTGGGTATCAGGTATTGTGTCTCAGAGACAAGAAAGCTGACTAATTTACAGTCTAGTGGAGGTGACTTGAACATGGTAATAAGGAGGATGGATATCTTGAAGGACACAGTTTAGTGACTGCATGCAAAATGTACACACCAGGCCTTTTTGTTGTTGTTGTTGAAAAAAGGACTGATTTTTGATGGATCTTGGTGAGAACAGGGACATTAAAAGTTCAAGTGAACTTATCAATTCTTCAGGTTTAGGGGCCCCTGCCTTCTGAGTGGATAAGGAAGATTTTGTTGAGGAAGTTACAGCTGAAATAAAATTGAAGGATAACCAACGCAGAAATGAGAATAAGAGGAGATAACACCTGCCAGGAAAGCAAATACCAACAAATGCAAAGGAAAATGCAAGGTATATGTTGGAAATGACAGGGAAAAATGACTAAGATCTAATAACAACTCGAAAAGTAAAGCTGAAGTGTAGGACCCTGATTGTAGAGAATGTTGGAAACCAGGCTGAGTTTGGACTTCATATCTAGCAAAAGACAGGTCTCCTCCAAGCCCTTGGAGCAAGGCATGATCCAAAGTATACTGAGAAAGATTAACTACCTCTCTGTATTTGAGCCAGCACTGTCATTATCTTCCAAAAGTTTCAAACAAGCAGCTTCAGCCTTCAAGGGCCAGTCATCTAAAATCTCGCACCTAATTTGATCCATGTCTCAGCCCAGGTGGGCATTGAGTTTTTTTCTGAAGTTTTGGGAAATTCCTTTGCTATTTTAAGTGACTTCCCATGAGTGCTTTCTGCCATACTTCTGTGTGAATCCTTCATGCTACTCTGGAAACCCACTCCAACATCTTGATGCTACATTTAATTTCTATACACTATAAAATACACACAGTCTCATGTTTACAGGTCTAACCACCCTGTAATGCCCATTAGGAAAGATACTATCCTTGCCACCCGCTTTATGTCCTCCATCCGCATCTTGCCTCCCCTTCTTCCCCACCCTACACAACTCTGTTGCACAGTGCAGTACACACAGTGAGTTTTGATGGTTTGAGAGCATGTTATGAACAACAAAGCATTTTTTTGAAGTTGAAACCCTACGGGATCCATAGAACATGAATTTTCACCTCTCTTTTTATCTGCGTGGATGGAGTTTCTAGAACAGTTCCATCAAGAGAAAACCGCTTTGTGTACCTCATTTTGCCCTCACTGTCTCCAGCGTCGAGAGACCTGTTAGAACATAGAACCTATTAGTGATGATCAGAACACAGGCTATTAACACGCTCAAGCTCAACTTGGGGTTGAACACCATGAACAGTGAGTATCAGAAAATACAACTAGAACCCCTTCATTTCATTCAGGGTTAATTTTAAATACTGTTTCTTCCTAACTCACTTTCTTCATCTACTCTGTCCTACCTGTGACTCATGATGGGGACACCTCACCCATGTTACATATCTAATTGTATTCCCCCCAACATTATGTAGTACCTGTGTATCATGTGACCATCTGTGAGGAGAGGCCTCACTGAAGAGATCTGTGATCCCAGATAAACAAACATATACTTTTGTCTCCAGTTGTCAGCCTGGTAAAAATCATAGCGCCTGATAATTTGGAGCTCTCTTCTTTGGAAATTAATTGTGACCTCCAAAAATAACATGGAAGCTCCTTGTACCTGCATGCGATAGGCTTTGGACTCTTGCTAACTGCTCCTGCAGGCTGAGCTTCAGAGTCCTTGCTTCATAGATGCAAATCAAATCAGAGCTCAGAATCAAGTCTGGGAAACAAGTCCAAGTGGCTTGATTTGCATGGGGAGCTTTGGTCTCCAAGTGCAGGCAGCCAAATTCTCTGGGCTTCCCAGCCCTCCGGAAATATGCCTTACAGGGGGGCCCACTGGGCCCAACAGGGTGGGCGTGATTTCAATGTTCACTGCCACAGCTGCTGCGCCCCAGCCCTGGTCACTGCCATCAGTCTTGCTCCATTTTACTGCCTCAGAATCCCCTTGTGCATGTTAGTGGTTAATACAGCAGCCAGGAGACGCCAGACAGCTCTCGGCACCTGGTTCAAATTTAAGGCTCATTTACACATGATGTCACATACGCATTGTCAGCGCGAGGGAGGTCAGGATGGTTCATTTTGGGAAGGTTCGCATTGTTGAGTCTTTACAACACTCACTGCTATTAATGCCTTAACCATCTGACTTGGATTTCGGTTTTCTGGCATGAGGTAATCCCAGGCACTAGATTTATATGCTGAATGAGAAGCCAGCGCTGGGGGCTAATCATGCTGGTTTGCAGATCTGCACCTCTGGAGCCTTGGGATAGAATTAGAGGGCCACATGGCATGTAGCAAATCATAGGGGTTTTGAACAGGAGGGGAATTAGCCAGACCTGGAAGCAGGGGCCACAGAGAGGGTGTTGTCTGAGCCAGAAGAATAGAAGCCAAAGTAGTTTTCTCTGGGCCCAGACACCATAGGGGTTATTCTATCTTGGCCAGTGTTTGGAGTTAGTAGTTACCAGTTGACCCATCCTTTTCCCCATTCCCCGTAGAAATCCCAATCCCACATTCAGCTCAAGACACGTTTTCTATGAAAACTTCCCTGACCACCCAGCTCACAGTCATTTCTCTCCTGAATCCCCAAGTGCTTTTGTCAATAAACAGAGCTAAGAGTCACCAGGTTTTTAATATTACCAGTTTCTCTTCCCCTCACAACAGTCTCTCAAGAGGGACATTATTATTTCCAGTTTATTGATGATGAAGCAGGATCAGAGAGATGGAAGAATGCATCAGAACTAGTAAGAGTTAGGACAGAAGACTGACTCCAAGGCCTGAGTTCTAAACTACTGAGTGGGGTATGTTCTATATGTAGTGGTTCTGTATTTTCTCTGATACATTTCTTACAGAACTAGAGAAGACAATTCTAAAATTCATATGGAACAAGAAGAAACCCAGAATAGCAAATGCAATCCTGGGCAACAAGAACAAAGCAGGAGGTATCACAACCCCAGACTTTAAGTTATATTACAAAGCTACAGTGATAAAAACAGCATGGTACTGGCACACAAACAGAAATATGGATCAATGGAACAGAATAGAAGAAGCAAAACAACCCAGACACATTCAGATAGTTGATCTTTGACAAAGGGACCAAAACATAGCCTTTTCAATATATGGTGCTGGGAAAACTGGCTATGCACATGCAGGAGATTGAGTCTAGACCCATATATTTTACCACGTACTAAACTAAAATAGAAATGGATCATGATCTAAATGTCAAAACAGAAATGCTTAATCTGCTGGAAGATAAAATAGGCAAAACTCTTGAGCACAAGCAAGGAGTTCTGAGAATAGAACCCCAGTTGCATAAGAAATAACATTGAGAATCAACAAATGGTATCATATCAAACTAAAAACCTTCTGCACAACAAAGGAAATAACCAATAGAGTGAAGAAACAACCTACAGAATGGGAAGAATAATTTTTCCAGATATTCCTTGGACAGAGGGTTAATATCTAGAACACATAAAGAACTCAAAACAGTCCCCCCCAAATAAAAGATCCAGTCAGAAAATGGGCAACTGAAATGAAATGTACTGAAATGAACTGACGTGTACTCCTCAGAAGAAGCACAAATGACTGATAAATATGTGAAATAAATATTCAACATCACTGGCCATTAGAAAAATCTAAATTAAAACAGTACAGATTTTATCTTACTGTGAAAGAATGACTATCATCAAGACATCAAATAGCAACAAATGCTGGTGGGCTGTGCGGAAATTGTTGGTGGGAATATAGACTAGTGCAACCACTATGGAAATCAGTATGGAGATTTCTAAAAAATACTAGAAATAGAAATTTCATTTGACCCAGCTATGTCCCTTCTAAGTATCTTCCCCAAAGAGTTAAAGATATCATATCAGTGATACATGCACACTCATGTAGATAGCAGCACAAGTCATAGTAGGTACTTTTTTAACATCTTTATTAACTTTATTGGTACATTTTGGGTATATAATACAGTTACATTCATCATTGGGATCTTGTGGCATGAGCTAACTTGGTTCTTACTTTTTCCCCATTTCCCAGTCCTCCCTTCAGCCCCTCTACCCTTCCCAGTTTACAAAGACTTTGTTTCCATGCTTTTCCTTTTCACATATTTTTTCTTTTCCATTTTTACCTTTCCCCTACCCCTCCCACTTCCTCTACTCTTTTAGACCTTTTCTTCCTATTACACCATATCAATTATACATTTTGATCCTTATTTACACTTAATTTTTCATACCAGAGAAACTATTCAGTATTTACACATGTGTGACTTATTAATTTCATTTAAGGGTATGGCCTCAATGTGCATCCACTTAGCTAGAACTATCTCTAGTTTCTCATTCTTTATGGCTAATTAGTACTCCATTTTCTATATATTTAAAAAAACCCACATCTTCTTTGTCCAATCTCCATAATAGGTACATCTTGCAAGTGGCCTGTATGTTCATCAACAGATGGATTTTGAAATGTGGTGTTTACACACAATGGAGGACTACTCTGCTATAAAGAAAAATGAACTCAGGTCCTTTGTAGGAAAATGGATGCACTCTGAGACGATAATGTTAAGTGAAATAAGTCAGACACACAGGCTTAAGTATTGCATTGTTCTCATAGGAGAAACTCAAAATATAAATAAAGAGCAAAATAAAAGATAGATATTAGGAAGTAGGGAGAGAAATCTTTTTCAAATGGGAAGGGAACCAAGAAATGCAGAGAGGGGAAAGGAAGTAAGGGAAAGGGGATGAATTAAGATGTGCTATGTAGTCACAGTGTACTGGGATATGTACTAATAAAAAAAGATGACGAAAAGAAAATGAATGGAAAACTAAGAACAGACCAATATGACCCAATTAACATTATTTAACACTCTGCTCAACAACAGTAGATTACATAGACTTTCAAATGCACTTGAAGAATGCACCAAGATAGAGTTTGAGCCATAAAGCAAAGCTGAGCAATTTTTGTTTTATTTTATTTTTTTTTAGCCAGCAATTTTTAAACAATTAAAAGTCTACAAATAGGGTCTTGAATCACAATGAAATTAAACTAGAAATTTTTACAAAACATTTCCTACAAAAATCTCCAAATATTTGAATAATAATATACTTCTAAATCACCTTTGGCTCAAAGAAAAAATCTCAAGGAAAATTTAAAAATCCATCATCTGCCATGGGTGGTGCTTCATGCCTATAATCTCAACACTTGGGAGACTGAAACAAAAGGATTGAGAGCATCAGTTTTGCTTGGGCCACTTATTCAGACCCTGTCTCAAAATATAAACTAATAATTAATTTTGAAACAGGGCTGTTGGTGGACGTAGTTCAGTGGTAAAATGTTGCTTGATTTGATTCCCAGTACCGAAGGAAAAAAAACAAAGTATAATCTAGCCTCCCTCCTGGAGAAACTAGAAAAAGAAAAAGTTAACCTAAAAGAATAGAAAAATTCATTGCAACACAAAGGAAATAATAAAAATAGGAGTAGAGATCTACAAAATTGAAAAAAGTCAATGAAAACAAAAGCTAGTTCCTTGAAAAGATCAATAAAAATGATGCACCTATAGCCAGTCAAGAAAAAAAAAGACATATACAGAAATTTCCAATATCAAGGATGAAAGAGGGAAATCACTACAGATCCCACAGACATTACAAGGGGTTACTAAGAGAATACAATGAGTAAATCTATGGGCATAGATCTGACAGCAAACCACCAAGTACACTGGTACATTTGATAAAATGAAACAGGTATTTGAAAGACTCAAATGACCAAAACTCACAAAAGAAGAAATATATAATTTTCATGTCATATATCTGTTAAAGAAATTATATTTATAAACAAACAACGATTTTAAAAAATCCGAACAATCTGGGTCTTTGTGTTTCTCCTAATTTTCGATCGAATGTAAGACATCACATATAGAACAGAAAAAGTGGAGGAAATAGTGCTTGTGCCTGGAAATGAGCACGCATCTTGTACTGGACCAAGTGAACAAAATCGAGTCTTGAGCTGGTTTGGGTGTTGCTACTGTCGTGTATTCAGCATACTACCAGATGAAGGTGCTGTTAGCAGTACATTACACAAGTGGTTGTGACTAGAAGTTCTGAGGATTTTTTTTTTTCCAGAATTCCTCTTCTCCCTTGACTTTCAGCTTTCACTTTGTGACTATTCTGCAGAATGGGTCTTTCTCCTTGCACCTGTCCTCTATTCTGGGCATAGACTGTTGTCACTTATTATTAGTGTCAGGGTGCGGTGTGTGTTTTTGGTCCCAGTACGATCTCAGACTAGGCAGTCCTTGTCTAGGTCCCAGCAGAGGGCTTTCTTCAGAAGTCCTGCCCCTTCTGTGGCAGCCAGGCGGGGCCTTGTGTCGTGTACCAGGGGAACATGTCCTGTCCCTCTCCCACTGGTAAGAGAGCTGTAGACTCTTGCCTCTGCCCAGGGACAGAAAGATTTGTTTTTGTGTTTTGTTTTGTTTTGGTCTTAAAGACAAGGTTTTGCTACACAGTTCAGGTTGGCCTTGAATTAACTATGATCTTCCTGCCTCAGCCTGAGATTACTGGCATGGCTCTGCCATGCCTGGCCCAGAGAGGCAGAGTTTTTCTTTTTGTACCTGTTTGCGGGACACGTTTACATTCCTTGTGTGGAGCTGGCACACATGCACAACACATATCCATTCCTTTTCCCATCCCCTTCCCTGTTCTCTTCCTCCCCTCCACTTCTCGATCCCTTTGCCATTTAAAAAAAAATCCAGGGCCAGGGATTTAGCTCAGCGGTTCGGTGGCCTGCCTCGCAAGCGCAAGGACCCGAGTTCGATCCCCGGTACCACAAAAAAAAGCAAAAAACCAAAAAAACCAAAAAAATAAATTTAAAAACTCCAGTTCCCTACTTACTGTTAGCTATCCTCTATTCTGCTCTTTAATTACAATTTAGGTTTCTCATATAAGAAAAACCATGCAATATTTACGCTTGTGTGTCTGACTCACTTTACTTAACATTATGGTCTCAAGGTGCGTCCATTTTCCTACAAATGACTCATCTTTCTTTACAGCAGAGTAGTATTCTGTGGCGTGTAAACACCACATTTTCTTTATTATCCTTTCATCTGTTGGTGGTGCATTGATCCCTGTGGTATGAAGGTGGAAGGTTTTTATCATCCACTCTTCCCCAGCTGGGGTAGGCTCTACAGCTGCACCCTCGCTGTACCAGGCTTCACCGGCCCCTCCCCAGGGGGCTCAGTGGAAGAAGCCGGTCTGGGTGGCTCCCCTCTCCCAGGTCTGCGGCATGCAGGGCACCTTCTCTGGCCTCCTGGCTCTGAGTTCACTCCTTTTTCACTCAGAGGGTAGAGGCAAATGGAGAAACCCTTAAGCAGATGTAAAATCTGTGTGTGTTTGCAACTCTCAGGGCTACAGTCTTCCTGTGCTGACCACTTGTGGCCTTTAGTAATCTGTTTAAAAATTTTACCTGAATTTTTACTTTTCTGCATGACATCCAGTGTCTTTTATTCCCATACTCATCCATAAGCCCGTGCTAAAGTTCCATCTCTCCCGAGAGCAGCAGTCTTTCCTTAGATTCCAGGCTTCTGGGGTCTCTATGATCTTAGCTTTCCGATGAGTTAAAATAAATATGTTTTGTAATTCATCTGATGATTTGTAGTTGTTAGAACAGGAGGGGCAACACTTTTTGCTTTCTACCCACAAGGCGAAAACTCACTTGTTTTCATATCTAAGCATATGTCCTATCATTATTTTTGTTTTCAAGTATTTCCTGGCTACTTTTCCACATCTAATCTCTTAAAAACTTTGGAATCATTTTTTTACGCTTATTTCTTAGCCTCTTCAAAAAATCCTTTTAAATGGCAATGATCTTAAAATGTAGACATTAACTGGAGTCTCAGGTGTTGATGAAATTCCATCCTCAAGACCTGAGCAGGAAAGCGGTGATGAGAAGACTATCTCAAAGGCCGGCCGCCTCTGAGTCCTACCTGGGTTAGAGCCTTCGTGATGTAAACAGTAAGTAGACGAGCAAACAAAATGTATAGTTACAGTGGAAATGCCAGAATAAAAACAAAAGATATGTGGAGTGAGGAGATATATGTGCATGTGTGCAGGTAGGAGAGGGATTCTGCTGAGGATGGGAGAGGAGGGGCCGTGGCTGGGTGTGCACCCGAGAGCAGGTGGGCAGCTGAGGGCAAGGCTCTCAATCTCCGGGGGGTGGGCGGGGGCAGCCCCAAGGCACCTCTGTGGTTGTCACACTTCCACCTGGAGCCAGGCCATGGGAGGCTCCTCTGGTCACCTGGGTGACTGGGCAGCAAGGGTGACTTGGGCTGGAACGTGAGACCGGGAAAAACTCCCATCAGGACCCTGCTGTGTTCCTTGCCCACGGATTTGTACGCTCACAGCCCAGATGGCTCAGGATGTCTTGGAATCAAATTAAGAATTTCAGAAAGAATTTCCTAGAAGGGGAAATAGAGAAAGAAAAGAAATTGTGGGCGGGGGGAGAGAAGAGGGGAAAAGAAAAGAAAGGAAAGGAAAGGAAAGAACTTCTTGATATTTTCCACGGACTGCTTTCAGAAGAGACAGAATGTTGCAATCCAGTAAAAGCAGACGAGCCTTGAACAACACAGGACATTTCACAGACGAACAGCACAGAAAGCACACAGGCGCCCACATGTGGGCCTTGGTTTTGGTTTTTAAAATGCAGCATTCTAAAAAAAATAATATTTAGTTTTCAACCAACTCCAACACCTCATTAAGGAGGGGCCTGTTCCTTGCCAAACTCTTCCAAGGGAACCTGCTGGGTTTGGCGTAGGTGTCAGCAAACATTTCCCAGTGAGTTCAACGGGGGAATATTTATTTTGAAACACTCCTCCCTAACCAAAAATATAATTACGTGACATGCTTTATATGGCCAAAGAGATCTGGACTAAGGTTTTGTATCCATATTGTACCATAATATTGGGAAACACAGTTTTAAAAAAAAATTCCCCCCATTGGCAAAGGCAGGATGTCACATCCTAGTGCAGCTGCAGTACTTCATGAGAGTTTCTCGTTACCCTTGAGGAAAAAAACAAAGCACAGTTTGGAAATCCAGAAAGGTGGGTTTGATTCAGAATCTTGACTCCTGCAAAGTTTTTGAAGGAGATAAATGGGAGTGTGAAATAATCATTAGTTACTGAAGCTTCAGTTTATAATGGGCTATAAAAATACACATATTCCACTCTAGAGATGCCATGTCTGTACTACAGCTATTAAAAAAAACAAAAACAAAAACGAAGAAGACTTTCCAGAAAGTCATTTTCCACTTTAGTGGGATAACAGGAGCAAGGTATAAAAAGCAAAACTGCCACTGAAGACAAAGGTCTCTAAGATGTTAGTTGAGCTGAGGATCCAGGATTGTACAGGCTGTGGGTGAGCACCGTGCTAATCAGAGCCACAGGTCCAAGGGGTGAGATGGACTTCTCTGCTGAGTGAAGGCTCTGCCAGGAGAAGCCAGGGCGATGGCAACAGCACACGGAGACAGATCTCACAAAGTGTCCTTACCCCTTCCTTCATCTTCTTTTACCCATTTAGAATAGGTCCCTCGGGCATCTCTGCTACCTGGGTACCAGGACTCACTGTGCCCAGCCCAAGGCCAAGGAGAATCTGTTGCTTCCCAACTGGAAGTCAGGGCAATTCGGTGGTGTAGAACCACCGGAGAGGAGTGTGTGTGGATAAAGGCAGAATTTGGGCTAACGTTTTGGTTGTTGTTGTTTTTTACCTCAGGAAGTTTCTTTTTTTTTAAGTTTATTGCTACATTTTAGGTGTATAATACAGTTATATTCATCGTTGGGATCTTGAGCCTTTACATGATATGATGTAACTTGGTTCTTATTTTTTTCCCTCGCCCCTAGCCTCCCTTCACCCCCTCGCCCTTCTCTCCTTGCTAAGACTGTTTCCACTTTTTTCCTTTTTACATGTTTTTCTTTTCCCTTCTTTCCTTTCCCTTCCACTTCCCTTACTCTTTAGAACTTTTCTTCCTAGTTCACATTATCAATTATACATTTTGATACTTATTTACACTTTTAGTTCTTCACATCAGAGAAACTGTTCAGTATTTACACGTGTCCTATTTATTTCACTTAAGAGTGTGGCCTCCATGTAAATCTATGTAGCTATAAATGTCTCTAGTTTCCCATTCTTTATGGCTGAGTAGTACTCCATTTTATGAAAACAACAACAACAAAATAGCATCTTCTTTATCCAGTCTCCAGCTGATGGGCAATTGGGCTGTTTCCAAACTTTTAGCTATTACAAGCTGTGCCATTGCAAACATGGGTGGACATATATCATTGTTGTATGATTCTTTTAAAACTTTTGGGAAGATGCCTTGCAGAGGAATAGCTGAGTGAAATGAGACCTCTAATCCTAGTTATTTGAGGAATCTTCATATTAATTTCCACAGTGGTGGCCCAGTCTGCACTCCCACCAACAATGGAGGAGGGTTCCTTTCTCCCCACAGCTCCACCAGCATTTGTTATTGGTTGATTTCTTGATAGCAGCCATTCTTTCTGGGGTGAGGTGGAATCTCAGCATTGTTTTCATCTGCATCTCTCAAATGACCAGTGATGTTGAACATTTTTTCATATGTTTATTTGCTACTTTTACTTCTTTGTCTAAGAAATGTCTGTTCATTTCAGATGCCCATTTTTGAATTGGGTCTTTATATTTGGGGGGTATGATTTTTTAAAAAGTTTTTTATATATTCTATATAGTAAGTCCTCTGTCTGAGGAACAGCTGATAATTTTTTTTCCAACATTATAAGTTGTCTCTTAGCTCTGTTGGTGGTTTCTCTTGCAGTGCAGAAGCTTTTAAATAAGATGAGATCCCAGTTGTTGATTCTTTCTGCTAGTTCTATGCTACTGAGGATTTGTTCATAAAGCCTTTTCCTATGCCAATGTCTTCAAGAGTTCTACCTAACTTATCTTCCAGAAAGTTTAGTGTTTCTGCTTCAATATTTAGATATTTAAACCACTTCAATTTTAGTTTAGTGCATAGTGAAAGATAGGGGTCTAGTTTTAATCTTTGGCAGGTTGAAATCCAGTTTTTCCAACACCGTTCATTAAAGAGGCTATCTTTTCTCCAGTGAGATGGTTGGCTCCTTTGCCAAAGATGAGGTGGCTGAGTGTGTCTGGAGTTGTTTCTGCATCTTCTAATCTATTCCACTGATCCTCAGGTATGTTTCTTTGCCAGTAACCATGCTGTTTTTATCACCGTGGTCTTGTAGTATAGTTTCAACTTGGGAATTGTGATACACTCTATCATGTCCCTGTTGCCTAGAATGGCTATTGCTATTCTAGGTCTCTTCTTGTTCCAAATGAATTTTTTGATTTTTTTTCCTAGATCTGTGAAATATATTGTTGGGATTTCAATCAGGATTACACTGAATTTGTACAGCAGTTTTGGAAGTATGGCCATTTTCACTATGTTGGTTCTTCCTATCCAGGAGCAGGGGGTATCTTTCCATTTTGTTATATCCTCTTCAATCTCTTTTTTCAGAGTGCTGTAGATCTCAATGTAGAAGTCTTTTGCTTCCTTTGTTAGATTGATTCCTAGATATTTCCTTTTTGGATGCTATTGTGAAAGGAATTCTTTCCCTGATTTCTCTCTCAGTGAGTCTGTTATTTGTGTACAAGAAGGCGATTGATTTTTGAGTATTGACTTTATATGTAGCTATTCTACTGAATCTGTCAATTAAGTCTAGAAGTCTTTTGGCAGATTGTTTTGGGTCTTCTAATAGAGTTGACTTTGTGTCCAGCTACTCTGCTGAAAGTGTCAATTAAGTCTAGAAGTCTTTTGGTGGAGTTTTTTGGGTCTTCTAATAGAGTTGACTTTGTATCCAGCTACTCTGCTAAAAGTGTCAATTAAGTCTAGAAGTCTTTTGGTGGAGTTTTTTGGGTCTTCAATGTAGAGTATCATATCATCAGCAAATAATGACAGTTTAACTTCTTCCTTTCCTATCTTTATTGCTTTTATTTCTTGCTCTTGTGTAATTGCTGTGGTTAATGTTTCCAAAACCATATTGAACAGGAGTGGTGATAGCAGGCATCCTTGTCTTGTTCCTGATTTTAGCATGAAGGTGTTCAGTTTTTGACCATTTAGTATGATATTGGCTCTTTTTGATATCTTTTTCGTAGATAGCTTTATCAAATTGAGATAAAGTACATCTATTCCAATTTTCTGCAGGGTTTTTATGATGAATTGATATTGAATTTTGTCAAATTCTTTTTCTGCATCTATTGAGATGATCATATAGTTTTTGTCCTTGGCTCTGTTAATATATAATAATAATAATATAATATATAATAGTGTATTATCTTTATTGATTTATATATGTTAACCATCCTTGCATCCCTGGGATGAATCTGACTTGGTCAGAGTGTATGATCTTCTTGATGACCCTCTGTATTCTGTTTGCCAGTATCTTCTTGAGGATTTTTGTATCCATGTTTATTACGAAGATTGGCCTGTAGTTCTTTTTTTTTGGTTGGGTCTTTCTTTGCTTTTGTAATCGAAGTAACACTTGCTTCCAGGAATCAATTTAGAAGTATTGCTTCCCTTTCAATTTCATTGAAAAATTTAAAGATTAGTGGCAATAGTTCTTCTCTAAATGTCTTGTAGAATTCAGCAGTGAAGACATCAGGACCTAGGCATTTCTTTGTTGTTAAATCTTTAATTATGTTCTTAATTTCATTGATGGTAATTGGGGTGTTTAGAAGTTCTATGTCTTCTTAGTTCAACTTTGGTAGTTCATATGTATCTAGGAATCTGTTGGGCCAAAGTTAATAAGTGATCAACCAAAAACGGTATACAAGAATTATAATCCTGCTGATAGTTTTGTTAGGAGGGGTCATCGTGTGTGAAAAGATACTATTTATGTATAAGAACAATGCTTTGAGAAGGGTTACAGAAGGGTAATGCTACTTTGCATATGAAGAGAAACCAAATTTGTCAGCTAACTAATACATAACTCTATAGAAAATGTAGAAATGTGGCAACGCTTTAACAAATACATATTCATGTACTGATTTACCACTTATCTATTCAGCATAACTTTTCACGTTTGGCACTGTCAGCATCGTCAGTTTAGGAAACTACTGCTCGCCCCCCATCTTATTTTCTAATAATAATTTATTATGATTCATTTTTTCCATTCATTCCTAAACCAGTCGTTATCTCTGGGTTCTCACCATATAAAAAGGAACGCTTTTTTAAATTCTCTTACTCGGTGTCCAAAGAGTAATATTTCTTCTACTTCTCTGGATTTACTTTAATCTCCAAAGTAGAAAGGAAAGTAGTTCTATTACTTTGGAATTTGGAATCAGCACTCTGTGTTTATCTTCGTTGTACCTTTCGCAGTTTCAGAGCTTTTTAAAATACTAGTAAATGTTTGCAGTACGCGAAATTTCCATTTATCTTGGTGAGTAGGTGTGTGCACAGCTTGAATTGTTTGTAATCGGCTTCCCCCGACTTTCCCGACTCTAAACCCCCGTCCCTCATTTTCATTCTTCTCGTTTGGGTTTCGTGGCTTTATGGCTTTTTTCGTGCCTTCCAACCTTCATATTTTCAAGAGAAAAAGACTCCTCTTCCTTGCTCCTTTCTTTGTCACCTTCTCCTTTCTCCTTTCTCTTTCTTCCCCCCCCCCCCCCCCCCGCCTCCCTCTCCCTGTCCTCCACCCCCCTTCTCCTCCTGGCTGGATGGGAGCATTCCATTTTCTTGACCATATTACTGCATACAGTGGACCTTCTCCAGCTCTGTTTTTCCTTCCCAGCCAAGGCATGTTTTTAAAAAGCAGTTATTTGAGGAAAATAACCTCAACAGGGTTTATTATTTTTCCTGCTTCATCAAACACCAGTTTGCAGAGCTAACAGCTGTTGCTAAAACCAAAAGTTAGTTAACTGAGTAAATAGTTTAGTTTAAAAATAGAAGTGTTAACATAGACATGATGTACTAATTTACTAATCCTTTCGGGACATATATAGGCATATAGCTGATTTAGCGACTTAGTACACACCCACATAGTTTCAGGACATCCAAAATGGTGACAGAATTGCATGCCCACACATAATAGCCAGTCAGTGACCAAAACATCAGGAATTGTGACCGTATCGACACATATCTATACAGATTCCCAGCATTACTGCAGAAAATGCAAACCATGGACAGCTTCCTACAACTAAAGAATTGGAGCAAATTCCAAACACCATCTAGAGCAGTCCCACAACCTCAAATTCGAGAGCATCGGAACTGTCCACATCAGACTGTGGTCTTTCTTATAAACTGAAAGTTCTGTTATTAGGCATTGACTTCAGACAGTGCAGTGGAAAACTCTTGAATACTTGGCAGCTGGTTCCAGCTGCAGAAATAGGGGACCCTTAAGTTGCTGAGACATTGGGCTCCCTGGGCATTAGCACCATAATATCTATAATCTGCTTCCAAGAAGGCTGGGCGCATAATGAGATTTGCATGTTTACTGTTATTTGAAAGGTTTTTCTTTTTATGTTTCCATAATTAGAAGAAAATGGCATATGTAAAAAATACCTACCCTAGCGGTACAAATACAACCCTGAAGAGCACAGGAAGGAGGGGAGACAGAGCGGAGGCTCACTTAGGCCTCAAAAGATGGTGAAGCTGGGGTGCATCAAGTACTGACCAGAGTCTTGCTTTATTTGAAGGCAATTTTCTCTTCATCAGGACTTCAGAGAGACAGAAAATACAGGTAAGATATGCGTGATAATCACCTGTCTTTCTTGAAGGCTGGGAGAGCACCCGTAATAAAACTTCCCTTCCAGCCTGGAATCTGCCCAGCTCCCCTCCTCTTTCTTTGTGGGCTTTGTTTTCACCGTCTTTGCCCTGGGTGAGAGGCAGAGGGGAGCCTGGCGCAGTGGTGAAGTGAACACAGAATGTCTGTACTTGGTCCTGCTCCTAGTTTTGGCCCTTTCTTCCAGGCTTTCTGAACCAGTGACCTTGTCCTTGCCCAACAGGGATGGACGTAACCTGCAGCACCCGAGTCCTGAGAGCCAGATTTTCTCAGGACATTTTAACGCAGAGGTGTTCAGATGGGTAAAATTTCCTTTGATAAAAACATTAAGTCAAAACCCATACTTCGACTGTGGTCCAAGCCTAAACAAAGTGCTGACTCTTTATTTTGTTAAGTGAGAACATTAAAAAGAACACAAAGTCCCATATAGTGCCGTCAAGACACCCTGAAAAGAGGCATATTTTCACAAAATAGCGAAAGGGTAGAATTTCAGAATAAAGGGCAGCCCTTGAAAATGGAAGAGAATTGGCCACTCGCTGCTGATGAGTGAGTCATCTGGGAGGCACTGTGCTGACTCAGAGGGTGCCTGTCCTCAGGTGGCGGTGAGGCAGGCACCTGCAGGCCCCAGGGCTAGCAGCTTGTGAGAGAGGAAACATGCTTGCTCGTTCTGTTCCTGCTGTCCATATCCACCACTGGCTGACTCCTGGCTTCCCTAGCTTGGCCTTCTCAGCCCCCAGTGCACGACCTGCTACCACTCCAGGCAGAAGACGACCTCAATGGGCTGGTTCTCAGTAAAGGTCAGAGCTCATCTCATCAGTAGTCACCCTCACTACTTTAAAACATCAAAACAAAACCCAGGCTTGACCAAGGCCCACAGCTTGACAAATGCGTTAGTCCTGGATACCTAGTTAGCATTAGGCGTTTTGACTGCACCAGTTGAGGATAGAGAGTTTAAAACACTACGTTGTCATGCAAGAGCCCGTCTGAGGCTAACTGCTACCCTTGAGGAACCTGTCATTTCAGGCCAATGTGAGGCACATGAAGGATCAATACACAGCCATCCCAGCTGTTCTGGAAAGGGTCAAAGTGCTATAGCATTTGGGATAATACAGGCCAAACCGGCACTGCTATTTTTGGTCCCCTCTCAAGGCAGATTGCTGGAATAAACTGCCTGCCGCTGCACAGCAGGATTCAAGGCAACAGTGCTGATGGCCTTGCCCGTCTTAAACTGTGATACACTCAGAAGGATCAGCCTCCGCTGACTGGTGCCCTGAGTGAAAAATGGATTCAAGTTGCTGAACAGTGGCTCCTCATAGTTTACTGGATCTTGCTCAAGAGTAATGCTCACAAGCCTTTATTTATAGCCACTCAACTCCTTCTCAGATGGACTCCAAGTTTATTATTATTAAAATTGAATGAGTTGTAATCACTGATTATGGAAACACAGAGCAATTTCAAGGCAGGCAGGGGAGGAAACCTTTGTCATCGGACTCCGGCTTTGCATCCTGCAGACAATGACTTCATCTTTTCATTGTCTGCATTTTCACATTTGCAAAACTATCATCTGTGTCTCAGGAGAATTATGAAGACTGGAAGAAATAGTTGTATGGTGTGTGACACATCGGCCCTCAAGAAATAATTCTGGTTTCTACTATCAAGAATATTTTTAGGTTGGGAAGCAAGCTCCTTTGGCATTTTCAGGATTCTTTGCTTTTTGGGGTAGGGTCTTGGGCTGGGAGAGTGAAGGCTGCTGGGAGAATTTGGTAATCTTCATTGTGCTCATTTCTAAAACCTTTTTCTCCTCTGGCATCAGGCAGGGGAAGGGGCAGGTATTATTCAAGGGCAACACGAGGAAGAATCTGAGTAAATGACTTCTCCTGGGCTTTCGAAAGCCCAAGATCCTTACCTGGCCCTTTCTATGAGGCCCACACTGGTAGTAATAGTTCACAGACAGGTGAAAGAAGTGCTTGTAGCACAGGCTCCAACCTGGGCTGCTTTGGGCAGGACACAGAGGACGTGTTGACTGGATAGCTTTGGAAGTCAGGTGCACAGAGCGAACTGGGCTTGAATGCGCTCGGGGGCTGCTGCAGGGTGGGATGAAGAGCTCACTCTACTGTGACGGTACGGCACCTCCAATTTACTGCACTGAAAGAAGTGGTAGGGAGGTTAAGTGCTGCCGCTCATTAAGTTCAAAAGCCTGGGATGCCGAAGGACAATCTGCTCTGAGTTCTGACGCTTTCCTGCTGCTGCTCACTCGGTAAACGTTTGGTACGCAATAAATGTTCGCAGGCATATAGACATACTGACATCAACCAGTTGGCCTGGAAGTACTGAACATCCAGCCCCCAGTGCCCTGGCCGATGAGGATGCAAAGTTCTCCCGGCTTCTGTGTGGCACAGCCTTTGGTGAGGCCTCAAACCCCCCGCTTAGTACCTGCCAATCTCCTGCCCTCTCGGAAAGAGCCTGTTTCTCTCCCTGCTGGGCCCCCCACTTCTGGGGATTTCCTCAGCGCTGTGTGTCCAAGTCTCTGCTGCTGGAAGTGTTTGCTCAGGCCCAGAAACAATGGGATAGAAAAACCACCCAGCTCTCGCCACAGCTGCAAATTCCCTACCTTCTCGAAAGCCTCAGGGTGTTCCTCTCAGCCAGACTCAGTAAGTCTCAAGCTTGGCCTCTGAAGCCTGGCGGGCAGGCCTCTTCTCCCACCAGCGCAGATCAGCCTGATGGCCCAGGGTGGACACCTCCGAGATTTCAGGGGTCGCAGGAACAGCAAGCCAGTGGGGGCCGACGCCTGTTCTGCAGCTCGTAGCTCCTCAGGTCCTTGCTCCGGTGTCCACATGCACCCAGCCTGAGCCAGGGAACCGAGTTCGTGATGTGCAGTTTGTTGTGCATTTGTCCATAGCAGCTGTGGTGGCAGATATCAATTTGTGCAGTTTTTTAATTCTGTGTAATACTGCCATGAAAATGGGCTTAACTGCCTTTCAGTATGGTCATTATGACTCTCTTAACTTCCCTTCCCCGGGAAACCTTGCCTGAGTCGTGGCTGGAGAATCTTGCTCCATCCCACGGCCCCCTCTGTCCCACGAAGCAGAAAGGCTGGCTTCCTGGGGTTTCTCTTCCCAGCGGTAAACCCTTTCCTCCCTGCAGAACTATTATAACTGACCCAGGGCTGGAACACCAGGGAGCCCCTACCCTGGCAGGGCTGGGGTTCTTCATGCTGCCTTGTTCCCCACTAGGGCGTAAGGCAGTGTCTGCTGCAGATGTCCTAGTGGGCTGGAACTGTGGAGGAGAGAGGGGCCTGTCCTGCACCGGGGAGCCACGGTGAGTCCTCAGGCCGGGCCGAGATGCTTCCTTCCCAAACCCAAGCTATGTGCTCCTGGGCCCGGTTGGGCCCTTTTGATTACAAAGAACGAAATTCTCTCAGGCCCTTACCTGAGTTGCTATAACAAAGTGGCACCCACTGAGTAGCTTAAATAACAGGAAGGTCCTGCTCATAGTTCTGGAGTCTGGAAGCCAGAGATCATTTGCGTCAGGCTCCACTCCTTTGCATGTTTATCGTCTCTCGTGTTGTCCCAGGGTCTTCCCTATGTGTATTTGTGTCCACATTTCCTCTTTGTACAAGGACACCAGTTATATTGGGTTGGAGTCCTGATCGTTGCATTTCAACTCTTTGATGACCTTCTGTCCAAGTACAGTCACTTTCTGAGGCACTGATGGTTAGGATCTCAACATACGAATTTGTGAGGGGAAGGCCCTGTTATATAGCAGCTGTCCAGGACAAAAGCTTCTTTGAAGGATGTTCTTGGCCTGGAGCTGAGCTGGGCCAGGGTGGCTTTCTGCCCCTTATAGAGTTCACCAGCACCATACTGTTAATTATTTCACATCTCCTTTAAAAATCATCCACATTTGTATTTAAATAAAAACATTTTGGAAGGAAATATGTCGGAGGCTTAATATTCTGTTTATATTTTTAAATGAACAGATGTTGAACAAAGGCACCGATATTAAAATGAATGTTGGTGTAACATATAAAATCCTCTCCAGAGCCACCTGTCCTGAGCAGGTGCTGGAGGGAGAAGACAGATCTACCTGGCTCAGCTGAGTGGCTTTCGGGTTACATCAGATTAAGTGCTCTTGGCTGTAAGGCTGTGGAACCTGCTGATACTGATTTAAGAAAAATTTATTCTCCCGCAGAGCTGGAGTATTAGCATGGTGAGACACCATACTCAAAGGAAGAAGAGACACCATTGTCTTTCTCTCTTCTCCTGTGGGTCCTCAGCTGACTTCTCTAAATTTCATTGGTCAAAGTGGAGTCACATGCTCCCTCCTGAGTTCAAAGAGGAAGTGATGGAAAGGGTGTTGGGGTGACAGTTCCCACCACACCATCCACAGCTTGCCTGCCGGTGAGCAGGCTGTCCCCGATGCAGGTACAGCCCCCCATCCCCACACCAGGCAGAGCAAAGGCAGACAGCTTTGACCAGAGCAGGGTTCAGGGTGGCAGTGCCATCAGACGCCTCTGCTGTCTCCCTCAGGTGACTGTTTCTGTAATGGCTGAGCTGTGTCTGGCTTCAGTCTGAACCATCAGTTTCCAAACAGTGCTGCCTCTTCCCACCTCCCACACACGAGGTCACAGAGGACCTGCGAAAGCCGGGCTAGCACCTACCTTTCCCCCACTCAGCGCCTGAATCTCGATGCTTTGGATGGTGCCGAGCCAGACTCGCTGGGCTCATTCTCTCCGTCTCCTGCTGAATTCTCTGGCTGCTTCTCAGCTGTCAGGGTGCCAAGCTCCATCCTGACCGTCTCCTGGCTCCAGCCGCAGCAGGAAATGGGCCTGACCGTTGTTCTTCCACAGCTGGTGAGTTTTCAGTATGTGTTTGCACGGATCCCACCCGCACTCCATCTCTGAAACCCCTGCTTTGATTTACTAAGCACCTACGACAAGTCCAGCCCTGCTCAGCGCTGAAGGGTGTGAGCGGGGGCAGGGAGGGCACTGACAGAACATCCGAAGTGCTTGGGTGCTTTCAGCTTTGTATTCTACTCACGGTGACAGCCACACATTTGGAGAGTGAGATCAGCAGACTGCAGAGGCTGGAGGGGATATGAAGTGGTCCAGATGAAAGATACCATGTGGATTCAGAGAAGGGTAGATGGATACAGGCTGTGTGTGTGTGTGTGTGTGTGTGTGTGTGTGTGTGTGTGTGTTGTTCACTTTGAATCCACACTCTTCGTGCCCGGTGCCCCGAGGGCTGACAGCCATGGACACCACCCCTGGTGTCCAGCTGGGTCTGCCAAGGTATCACTGGTAGAAGATGGTAGGGCAGAAGGAGGATGAGGCAGGATCTATTGCCCTTGTCTCCTTTCTGTGTTGTTGTGACGTAGCATGGGCCTGTTCCTCTGATGTAGCCTTAGCTGCTCCTGTAGGGCACAGAGCAATGATAGCTTCCTGCCTGCTTCCCTTCCCATTTCCACTCCTCAGGGAATAGTTCCTGCGTTCTTGCAGGTCCTTCTGAAGACACAACAGGGAGTACATCCACACACAGGAAGTACTTCCCGAAGCAGCATGGCCTGGAGCCGGTCTCTTGGGTAAGTTGGGGAGATGGTCAAACGGAGAAGAGAACCTAAGGCGCTCCAGGGGGAGCACAATCCAGCCAAAATTCTGAGGGAGATGGAATGGATGTCAGCAGACGCTACAAGCCTGGAAAACAGGATGGAGGCAGATTGTGGAACTGTTTCACTGCTAGCCTGAGGGATCCAGCCTTTCCCTCTTGAGCTAAAGAAGCAAATATTTTACTTTATTATTAATGAATTTGTTTTGGTTTTCATTCCTACTTTTTCCTTATTACCGCCAGTAGTCGAGCTCGTATTTATTAAACCCTGTTGTAGGCTGCACCATGTCCCTCCCTATAGCCATATGTTAAAGTCCCAATGCTTAGTACCTCAAGTGGTGATCCTGTTTGGAGACAGGCTCATCGCAGAGGCAGTGGAGTTAAATGAAGTCTTCAGAAAGGGTCCTGATCCAGTGTAACTGGTGTCATAAAAAGGTGGGATTTGGACACACGCCCGGGAGGAAAACAATGTGAAAGAAAGGACAAGAGAGAAGACAGCATCTTCTGGAATAGATCCCCTTCCCCCCAGTCATTGGAAGGAAGGAGGTG
The DNA here is from genome assembly GCF_012274545.1 of Fukomys damarensis. NCBI lineage: Eukaryota > Metazoa > Chordata > Mammalia > Rodentia > Bathyergidae > Fukomys > Fukomys damarensis. The sequence goes on from NW_022900933.1 coordinate 5,163,610, forward strand.
GTGACACCTGATTTCAGACCTCCAGCCTCTAGCCTGGGGGACAGTTAGTTTCTGCTGATAAAGCCACCCTGACTGTGGCCCTCTGCTACCGCGGCCCCATGGAACCAGCACAGCACACACCGCGTGACATCTCGCGCCATGACAGTGCTCTAGGATTCCCTCTCTCCGCAGCTGGAACCTCAGTCAACCCCTACAGTCCCCAGCACAGTGCACTTCCATTCCGGCCCCCACACTGAGCACATGGACACTGTGCCTGGCTTTTATGTGTCTACTTAATGAGCCCCATCCTAGGGGTTGGTAGGACAGAATAGACAAGAGCGCTCACTGCCCTCAAGCTGGCATTTGATGCTTTTGAAGCTGTTCCCTGTCTATCTCCACCAGAAGAACCGCCCCCTACGGCGAGATTGTGTCACATTTGACCTTCTGGGGCGTGAATGATAAACCAAGATCAGAATTGGGTTTTAATCACATCTAAACACCCAGTCAACTTGAAAGAAGCCTGGGTCAACTCATTGTCAGGCATTGGCCTTCCCAGGGGATCATTTGTCCACGGCCATCTGGCCTCTGCCCAGGTAGGAGTGGTGGGGAAGGCAGGTGGGTGGGGTGTGGTGGCTTCTCCCACCTGCCACACGGAACCACATCCTTTCGACCTCAGTGGAAAGAAGTCACCAGCTTTGTGGAGGCCCAAGTGTAGGACACGGGAAGCAAGTTCTAGATGCTGTGAAAGATTCCTATCTCATTTCCTGGGAATTCTGGAAGACATTATTTCCCTGAAACAATGCTGAAACTCCCACCCCACCTCAGTCCCTGTACTCTGTGATGTGGCTGGCAGCGTGTCTGTGACTGCTGGGTCTTGTGCCTTCTTTTAGCCCATGTGACCATAAGCATGGGCATCTTGACAGTAAAATTGCACTCAGGTACCCCAACCCTTGGTGGATGTGGATCCACAGCAAGCAGGAGTGAGGAACTCTGCTCACATAAATTACTGGGTGACACCAGCCTCAGGCACCACTTTGAAAGGCTGAGGACTGGGATGATGGCACCCCCTCCAGCTCTGAAACTAGGGCAGTCATCTGTGTGTGCAGAGAGGACACACACACACAGGAAGCTCCGTGATAGCGCTAGCTCCTTTTCTCACCATAGTTCCCACTGGACTGTGCACAGACAGCAGTCATCTATGCCCACAGCAACACGTCAACATGTGTGACTGACTTGTATATTAAGTTTTTTTTTAATACTGGAGCTTGAACTCGGGGCCTCACGCAAGCTAGGCAAGCATTTTGCCATTGGGCTGTATCCCCAGGCTTTGTACTCCAGTGTTTTAAAAATGGAGTCTAGATTACCCCATAATAATGTCCATCAGAGTCACCTTTATTCCTGTTTGCTTTCACAGATGAGAAAAGGGTGGAAGACAGCCGCTGGTGTGCTGGAATTGTGTAAGTGTTGCCGATGGAAATGCATTGTGTGAACATCATCCTGTGCACTGCAGCAGGAAAAGTTGGGAACGAAACTCCTTTAGGTTGTGAAGCAAGGAGCTTCTGGAAGACCCATTAACATAAAGCTTTGGAAACCAGCTTGGAAATTTTGACATGTCGTCACTTTCATCTGCTAAGCAGCTTGCAAACATCCTCTCCCTCTTTCCCATGCCTCCCTCCAACTTCTCTGCTTCAGCCTGACCATCTGAATTTTTCCAGTGAGATTGCAGACCCAGCAGGCTGGCTTCCACTTCTGATGAGAGATGGGAGGATTGAGGATAGGACCCGACAGGCTTCAGAAAAGCACCCTGTTTTGCTCTGTCTGCTGCCAGACCCAAAACCTGCCCACCCCGTGGCAACTCATCCCTGCCTTAGTCAGAGCTCCAACCAACATGAGCTGTAGGAGCAAATCCAGTAACCAGGGTGCAGAAGACCACGGCTTCCTGGCTGGAGGAGACACGGCTTTTCCTTGGGCTGATCTCCTGGTGCCACAGGGAATGCGGCAAGCTCAGCCCCAGGGCAGCCTCTCCGCTGATTTAGAATGTGCACTATGACACACAAAACCCAGCTTCTGGTGTTGTTCTGTTTTCTAGGAAATGTCAGCATCTCCCTTCTCGCTCTCTCCCCACTGGCCTTTCCTGTCTCCCCACACGTGGAGCAGAAACTCTGGGGGACACGTCAGCGCCCCTTTGCCTGCCCTCCAACCGTGCAGGCTCCAGCTTGCATCCTGGTGCCAGGCAGCGTGGAGTTAACGGCCTCTCTTTTTATTTGTGTCTCTGCTGCCTGCAGTGTGAGAGGCGTGATGGATGCTCTGAGCTCCCCAGGGGTTGGAGGGGGCAGAGCTGAAGGGTGAACTGAGGTGGGAAAGAAAGGCAGGTTTGTAAATAAACAAGGGCAGAGTTGGGAGACCCAGGGCCAGGCTCCTGCCGTGGCCTTCCGGGCTTCTGAGGAGGGGAGCTCCTGGGGCCCCCTCCAGCGCAGACTGGGGGAGGCAGTTATTGTTTTTGGATTTCACTAAGATGAACTCCAGATGATTTTCCGAGGGCTGATTTCACAGCACATTTGCTCCATCTGAGCAATCACTCCCTGCAACAGTTGGATTTCCATTTGGCATTTACCTTGTGTGCCCGGAATCAGGACTGTCTGCTTCCTTGGGGTTGAATCCTTCTATTTTCTTTGGGGCTCAGCCAAACCCTTTCCATTGGCCCTGGTTCCACTAAGGCTTTTCAGTTCCCACACAGGTAAGACTAGACCAGGTCCACAGGGGTTCCCAGAACCCCACGACCATACCCACTCCTGCAGAACAGAAAAAGGGGGACCGAAGCCACTGAACTCTTTAATTGTACAGAGATAGGTGCTCAGCTACAGTGCAGAATGACTACAGCCGGGAAAGTGGCAGGCACTTCCACACTAGGCCCTGGAAGCTGTGACAGTCCCCTCTGGAGCGACAGGTCAACAGGTCCTCTTGCACATAGCCATGAGAAGCCTGGAGCTGTGTGTGGTAAGGGCTGTGGCCAAGTGGGCTGTCTGGGGACAGAGTGTCAGGATGGTCCATCGGCAGACCTTGCATCTGCATCGAGACCCTTTGTGGCAGTGTCCCCTGAGTTGGAGCAGAGTCTCACAGTGTTTAGTCTTATTTTTTAATCTTACAGATTTCCTTTTGTTTATACTTTTATAAGAAATAAAATCAACTTTGCAGGCTCTCCACCCCACCCCACCCCCAGGGTAAGACACTTGTGCCTGGGCTCCGAACACAGAAACCTTTAAACTTCAGGGTCGATGGTGTCTGCTAGGGAGAACACAGTGTTTCTGTGACGTGTACAGCCCAGTGTCAACCCCATCCTAAGTGTTCTCCCCTCACCCGCGACAGCCCTGTGACGCCCTGGCTCCCTCGGGCCGGGCCCAGCCAGCCCTTTCTCTGCCCTTGCTTGCCCTTTCTTGCCCCTCCTGGGCCCTTTGAAGGGTCTGAGGGGCCACCTGCTCTGGTCCCTCAGCGCCTCCCACCTCTTGCCTGGGGACAGGACTGTGGAGGGTGCTTGTCATTCACTTAGGATGGGATTGTGTCTGGAACATCTGAAACTGAGGTCAAGGCACCTGCCCTTGCAGGATGATGAGCCCTGAGCTCCACTGCTGCCTCTGTATCTCTGAACGTGTTTCTTTGCTTCTCGGAGCCTTGATGGCCCCACACATAAACATGGGGAGGTGGTGGGTTCTTCTGTGAGTCTTCAATGTGCTGTTTTAAATGCCCTGAAGTCTTAAGAAGTGGGAAAGGGAGGCGCTGGACTTTGTTTATTTTACAGGTAACAAAGGTTGGGAAACCCTCACCAAAATGCCTAGGATTTCATGGAATCCAAGAGAAACCTGTATCCAAACTCAGTTCTGGGAGGAAAGGGGAGGAAAGAAGCTGGACTTTGGTAGCTCTAGGGTTCTATTTGCTCTAACTGTGCCCCTCTCTCCTGGGGACCAGTTTAATTGCTCAGAGGTTAAGGGGCTCATTCCTCCCTGCCTGTGGGAGCAGTGACGTGCATGCAGCCTGCTGAGCCTGCTCCTGTGGCCTCTGCTCATGTTGGCTTTTTCGTCTCTCCTCAGGCCTTCGGATGGATGTGCCTTGATCTTTCTTTACCTCTCTTCCCTCGCAGTGCCCTTCTTCTGACTTAAAGCTCAAACCCCCACTGGAAAAGTCCGGGGAGAAGGTCTTAGGCATCGAGGAATAGGCTGGCAAACTAACATCTCTGTCGATGCTGCCCAAATCTCTCCACTGCTGTCCACCGTCTGACCCAGGCCCTTGGGTGGGAAAAAGCCAAGACAGGCCTGGAAAGAGGTCTCTCTGAGGATGTGAAGAGAACACTGGTGATGTGATTAAGTATCTGTTTTCTATGAGTGTGGCCCCGTGGTGCTTAGACAACATTTCCAAACAAGAACAACCCAAATTCACACTTAGGAAGCCTAAATTATTGTTTTCCAGGAAAAAACTAACTTTTTTAACTGACACATTTTATGGGGTACAGTGGAGTGACTCAGTGTGTGAGAGCAACAAGGACGGTGGAATGAACATAGAGAGATTGTGGCTTCGGACATTTCGCATTTCTTCGTCATGTCAATATTCCAAGTCCTCACTGCCATCTTGAAATATATGTGGTACAATCACAATATATGGTAAAGTTTAAATTTTAGAAACGTATTGCAATAAAAGACATCTTGCCGTTAGCCCCCCACCGCAAAATACTGCCCGCTTTCCCGTCGTTCTTATCACTTCATGAAGCAGTTGTGGAAGACTTCTTGCATATTTTCCTGAGGTTTGATGAAAAATATGGTGAGTGCTTCTGCCGAGTGCCATCCAGTGGAAAGGCGGGCTCACAAAGCCACGGTGGGGCCTCATCTACCTTATTCAGGAGGTCTGGCATCACACGGCTCCGGCTCTCCTCCAAAGTCAAAACGACTTTGGCACGTACTTCGAATCCATTTAGGACATGGAGCGGCTACGATAGTGTAGCTGAAGACACTCACAAAAGAGGCCTTCTAGAGCCGCTTCAGGAAGAACAATGGGATAAGTTGGAAGTAAAAAGGAATATTTTGAGGGGGGGGTTAATGACAATCTGCCTTTTACCATAGTGGTTTTTAAGAATTCAAATATCCACTATATATATATATTTTTTTTTCTTTTTCTTTTTTGTACCAGGGATTGAACTCGGGTCCTTGCGCTTGCAAGGCAGGTCACCGAACCGGGCTCCACTATATTTTTTATCACATTTATATACTATATTAGTGTTAATTATAGTTAACCTGCTGCACCAGTGAACACTAGAGCCTCTTCCCCCTTTCCATCTGTAATTTTGTGCCTATTAATGGAAAAAAAATAGCACAGCTGTTATGCTTCAAGGCTAATGGAAGGTCTGAGAAGGGATTATGTGGGTTAAAATGCCAAGTTCTTACCGGGAAACAATGTCCGAGTCTATAAACTTTTATTACTGTATACTATCCAAGGTTATTTACTTGAAGCCTGCTAAAAAATTAAATATTACTTAACTTTTGAAAAAAGCATTGCCTACGTATATGTGTGTATATATGTATGTATGTATGTGTATATATGTTCAAAAACTTTTATTTTTTGTAGCAACAATGGAGTATCTGATGTTTCCTGTCCCCTGAGATTTAAATTCCTCCATGGAACAAAAGAACCACAAATGATAACAAAAGTTTTTACATCCATGACCGTGCAGCAGTAACAAGCAGAATGGTTTGCGTAACTGATATTTCTTTTTCCGTTCTTTCCTAGAAAACATGGTATTAAGAAATTGCACATTTCATCAATTCAGGAAAATTCATACTTTTGTATCTTTGAGTATCGTCTTAACCAATTCCTTCTATTCATTTCTCTGGAATCTAACAAAATTTATATTAAATATCAAAACATAAAGCACTGTAAGTGTATTTATGTATTTAATCATAAAATATACACAAAATGAGAGGTATTATATTTGATAGAAATAATATAGAGCTATGTGTATATGTTTATAATAATTTATATGAAGTAAATATGAGTTTTGTCTCTTCCTCTAAATTTTTTATGACTGCCGAGTTTTGTTTATTTTTCCTTCTGGAGAGAGGCAACAGACAGAGAGAGATAGCTACAGAGACTATAAGCCTAAGTCGGCCACAAGGAAAAAACAAACAAACAAACCCAAAACAATGATACTTTCCAGAGAAAGGACCCTACAAGTAATTTTCTCAACTGCTTCTTTTTCTGAAAATGGTCTGAGGAGGAGAACAATTTCCAGTCCCCCTCCTTGGTAATCGAACAAGCGTTTCAGGTGTGAAATTATAAATCTAGGTTGTCATCTGAGACCGGACCATTTGTCTTGTCCGCCCATAAAGTGCAGGGGGCATACGGGTTGTCTTCTGTTTATTACATGCAAACTCCTGTGGATGAAAGGAAAGAGGGGAGAAAACTTAATCCAGCAATGTAGGTCTCCGCTACATTGTATGGAGAAGTAAGATGACGAAAATGAAAAGCTAGGGCGAGGGATTTAGCTCAGTGGTTCCTTTGCCTGCACCGCAAGTGGAAAGTCCTGAGTTCAATCCCCGGTACCAAGAGAAAAGAAAAAGAAATGCTGTGACAAGCTTTCAGGAGGAGCTGGACAAGCATAAACAGAGGAGCTCAGAGGGGGTGGAGGAGCCAGACAGCAGGCGCCTGTGTCCGCACAGTGACCGTCAGGAAGCTGGGATTGCAGTGCAGGAGCTTGGCCTTCGTGGACCTGGTTCTGTGACCTGCAGGAAGTTCTGGGTACAGAGCAGTCCGGCCAGTGTTCGGCTTAGCCCGTGTCCATCCTAGGGGCTTCGTGTGATCTCTGTGTGTGGCAGGCGGGAGCACCCCATGCTGCCTCGGTTACCCCAATAATCAGCATCCGTGGTGGGGCCGGGGCCACCCGAGCTCCTCATCAACCTGGAGGCAAAGCACCAAAGGAGACGCACAGACTCCACACGCTGCTCGGGATGACAGGCTTCACCTTTACACTTGCTGTTTTCCCCCAAATTATAAAATTTGTGTTTAAACCATATAAAATGGAAAACAAATATCATCCTAATCCCACCACTTGGGTGTCCATCCTGTTAAAATCCCACGAGAGGTCCTGTGAGCGCCTGTTACGCATGTGAATATTTGCACTTGAGTCATGCGTCAGTGAGGATTCGTCCTCCGACCCAGGACAAGTCAGAGTCCACCCGGGGTGCCCAGAGTCTCCAGAGAGCTTTAGGTCCTTTCCGGTCACTCGCACCAGCAAGCCCTCTCTATTTCTACAGCTAGCTTTACTGTGTCGTTATGCGTGTCACGGACTGAGATGGAGAGCGAAGTCTTTCTTCGGATTTCTACTCTTATGGGAGAGCATTTATTAGGGCAGTCGATTCTACTGAACATTTTAGGTGGGGACAATGTCGAGGTTTGGCTCCTAGCCACAGTAGCACCTTTAAAGAGAACAGCAGGCATCTGTGCCCTGTGGGCAGCCCACACGTGGATTAGCTGTGATTTCCCCGCTCTGGGAGGTCTCGGGCCCAGGCAGCCCTGCCCCCGGCCTCCTCCTCCTCGGCTCCGCCCCTTCCTTCCCCACCGTTCTCCCATCGTCCCATCGTCCTTTTCATGGCTTCGCGCACCTGTCAGCACCCCTCCGCTCGGCTTTTCCCTTCTAATAAAGGTAAGTGGCTTAGAAAGGAATTTGTTTAAACAAGGACCTTTCTTCTTACAGCATCTGTGACAATAATAAAAATCATGAGATCACACTCTGTGCACAATCTTTGGTCTGCCTTTTAAAATTGGGCACTATGCCATTAGCACTTTCCCTTATCATTAATATTTAATGCCCCGGGTCTCGTCAAGTAGACACACGGTATGTATTTTACAACTCCTCCGTTGTTGGACGTTCTTTGCCTTGGGGAGATTTATAAAGCAGAAATTCTTAGCACGAGGGCCTGAGTATTTTTGAAGCCCAATACTAATTGCTACATTGTCTTTCTTTGCTACTGCCCAGCTAGGGATTTTTACTTTTCAAAAAACTGGCTGGTTTGACACTTCCTGTGGAAGAGACCATTTCAGGGCAGAGGCAGAGCCGCAGAGAGCCGCAGAGAGCCTGTGGCTCAGGGGGTTCCTGGCTGTGCCCTGGGGCAGTTGATAAATTCCCAGGGGCTCTGAAGCCAGATGCCCTCAGGCTCAGGGGATGAGGAAAATCTTGCCCCAGCTCCTGCCCTTGGAGTTGTCACCCAGAGCAAGACATCCTACCTCTACCCCGGGAAGGGCATCCCAGTCGGGCTACCCTGGGCAGCTCCTTCAGCTTTGCCTGCAGGTGGGTGGCTATGGGCAAGCTGACCTTCTGCCCAGCACAGGCGCACTGTGTCTGACCCACTCAAACTCATTTTTCTCTCCTTCTTTGGAGCGTGGCAGAGTTAGAAGGCATCCTTTCCCCATACAGTACTGTCTCTCCCCACAGTACTGTATTTATGGGTCTGCTTTTCCCCTTCCTAAAAGCCCCAGGAGCTCACACAAGGCCACTCCTCAGCGTCCCTTTCTGAGGGGAAAGTTGACCAGGGAGCCCGAGATGTCTCCCCTCTTCACTCCTAGGGTGCTGGTGAGCACTGCTCCTCCCACCTGAGAGCACAGCACATGCGTGCATGCCAGCCTTCCAGCCTATTTTTAAACAAACTAAAAATACTGCCTTACCTCAGAGGGTTGTACTGAAGGAGCTCGTTCAGGGTATCAGATGGAATTTTACAAATATAAAATGCTTTGGCATCATCTGCTCTCTCACCTCCCTGGGTCCGCTCCCTGAAGAAAGCAGAGGAATCGCGGGTTGGGACCAATCGGGGTTTGAGGATGCACTGCCTGATTTGTCCTCTCCTCTACGCCTTGGACTTCAGGCGCATCCTGCAGCCCCAGCCCTGCTCAAGCGACGGAGGCCTGGGGCCCAGCCGTTCTGATGGCCACACGTCTCTGCTTGGGTAGGAGAAACCCAGGCACAAGCACACTCAGTCTCTGTTATCCCTCCTCCTCCCGCCCTGAGTCCTTGCGTCGTGTCCCAGGCCCCGTTCCCTCCCCGGGATAACTGCTCGCCCCCATAAGCCTCTGCCGCAGAATGGAAGATCGAGTGCTCTCCAGTTCCAGGTCAGGCGCTTTGGATTTAACCTTGAGGCTGAGGCTCAGCTGCCCTGACAGCCACCGCTTCTTCCTACAGCAACACCTCCTGCAAAGGTAGCCCAGCACGTCCTTGGCCCCTGGCTTCCTGGGCCGATAAAAATAGCGGAGGCTTCGCAGCTGCTGAATGATGAATTCGGAAGGAGCTGATTGATTCTCACAGCTGAGCCTCGGGGTCAGCGAGCCGCGTGCAAGCAGAGACATCGGGGTGAGGGAAGGGGATTCTGCTATAGATAGAGCTGTTGACAGAGCGATCCTGGGCTTCTCCCCACCCGAGGGGAGCACAGAACAAGCTAACTGCACGGAGCTGCAAAGGGCTCTTGGAAATGATGCACATACGCGTGCCCTTTTCCTTCAGGTCATTTGTGGCCTTTTGGGGCTGTTCTTTTATTTCCCCTCCTTCGTTCTGGGACAAGATTTAAGGAAGGGAGGAGTATTTTTTTTTTTTTTAAAGAAGGCAGTAAGGTGCCACCTTCCCTGAAAACAATGGTGAGGAGCTGTCAGAGCTTGAAACTCCATAAGGACACCAATGTCAGGCAGCTCCCCGTGGGCCGGAACTGGTATCTGCTCCCGGCTGGCTGGAGGGACATCTAGCTTAATGGGCCAGGGGACTAGTCTCGGTCACCTAGCAGGGTTAATCACAATGTTCTAAGATCAGCTGCAAGTGCAGCTCCTGGCCAGAAATGGAGCAGCTTTTAAGCAGGGGCCCAAATCCCCAAGCTGCTGAACTGAGTGCAAGTAAACAGCTGGGCCAGTGAAGTTGCACAGCTGGACTAGATCGGGACAATTCGGAGATATGGCCATATGCATTTACTTTACAGCACATATTTTCTAGGCATTCTATCCCCCAATGTTCTATAAAGCCATAATAATAAGGTTTTAGAGAGAGGGAAAAAAAAGTCACTGGAGGAGGGTGAAATTAAGAGGCCAGCGGGAAAGTCTGTGTTTTCAGATGAGGTTACTAGAAGGCTGATGAGTGGGTGGGGGCCAGACATGGAGAACGTATCCAGATGGCTGCTGCCGCTGAGGAGAAGGTGCCGGGCTGTGACAGGAGGAGTGGGAAAGGGAGACGGAGGCCCACGGATTTCCTGAAGGAGACGGAGGAAGACTGCGGGGGCATCTGGGCCAGGACCACGGTCCTGGAAGCAAAGCAGAGCCTGCCTTTGTCTTTGCTGGATCCACATGAGGTGCAGGCACTGGGCGCCCTTCCTGACCTGCACTCGTCAACTGCCCCTCGGAATTACAGCTCAGCAGCTCCAAAACCTTTCCCAGAGAGCGCCTCACTTAAGCCCCAAGTCACCTCTGCGGCTCTCGGTACCTCTGGGGCTTGATATCTGCCACTGAATGAAATCTACGCAGCAGTTATCTGGATCCTGCTGACGAAAAATTTCCAGTCAGTTCACTAGTGGGTAGTCAGGTCACAAAGTCCGGAAGCCAAGGCAAGCAGACGGGCTGTGGTACGGTGGGGTGCCTAGGGCTGTAATTAGCCTGAAGAAGACTCCAGGTTTGCCGCTATTATTCATGGGAGATGTAACGCCCCCAACCCCGCGGGAGGCCTTAGACACACGTGTGTGGAGGGACATCCGAGCTTTACATCACCGCTTCACCTCCAAGCCCTGCAAGTACCCCTGCCATTTCCTGGGACAGGGCTGTGCCCATCAGCAGTGTGGCCACCCTCAGGTGGACAGACCTAGGAGGGAACCCCCGGCGGACTACTACTAGGCTGCCACTACCTGGAATGAAACTTAGAAGGAGGATCCCTGGGTCCAGGCACGTGTGCCGCCTAGGTGCCCATGCTTGTCTTTTCTTGTGGAAAATGGTATGACCAGGAAAGGGTGAGCTGGGGCCACCAAGTGTGAGGCCTAGGCCCCATCACCGGGTCAGAGTCTGGTGCTGAGCAGGTCAGGTTCAACCAGATGCCAAACCGGCTACTACTTTCTCTGTACTCTGCCTCCAAGAAGTTTCCACTGCACACCTCAGACCCTGCAAAGGTTTCTCACTTCTCCTCCGTCTCCCAGACACCATTTGGGCCTGGCAACTCCAACTGCTTCATGCTGCAGAGTCTTCCCTCTTTCTCCACCTTGCCTACTGCATAGGGAAATACCGCTTATGCCTGCACTGAGGTCCTTCAGCCTCCACACTGCCAGCTCAGTAGCCCTGCCCTGGTAAACATGACCTTATCCCGCACCATGCTGCGTGCCAACAGGGCAAAGTCCACGCCCAGCCATAAATCCCCCTAGAGCTCTACCACTGCCCACCTCCCTGCTCGCCAGCCTCTGCCTCTTGAGTCTTGTCGAATGCTCTTGTAGTCCATGACACTTGGGTCTCTGACCTCTTTGCCTGTTGCCAAAGCTTCTTCCTGTGCCTGCAGGGTCCTTTCCCTCTTCTGTTCATCATGGTACACTTACTTCCTCCTAAATGGAAATCTTTCCAATGCCCTGTCTCTCTTTCCTCCCCAGGTGAGACAGATCACTTTATGTATAAATCGAACTAATATGTACAAAACAGCACTTAGGGTTTTGCACCGCTTGTTTGCTTACAGATCCGGTGTGTTGTGACCAGACCGCAGCTCTCTGAGGGCAGAGGCTACATTGCTGTTCCTGGCACTTCTCTGCCCAACATGGAAATGTGTGTTAAACTGAAATAGAAAAGTGTGCACACCGTCAGTGCTTATTGGCACAGATGTGATCGTGCACGGAGAAGCAGATATTACTTGGTTTGTTTTTAACCAGACACTATGTAAGGTCAGTTTCTAAACAATGGGAAGAAAGTGATCACAAGTTTCAGGCCTGCATGGAAGACACAGATGAATCCATAAAAGTCTCCCCGTCTTTCTGGGCACGGTTGGCACTGCCAGCAGCTGCCAAGGCACTCAGAGTCTCCAGCAGTTCCAGGCTGTAGACTCTGTGTCTCAGATGCCAAGGTTATCTCGGGACGAAGGTCAGGCCAGTTCCTCTGGCCACTTAGTGCTGCACCCTCTTTCTCCATTAGGAGAAGCCAACCCGTACCTCTTCCTTCCCTTTGGCAGGGCAAAGGAAGTGGAGAGGAGCAGACAGAGATGGGATCGAGTCGGGTGGTCGGGAGTCATAGTTCATTGAATGGGCCTGTGCCGAAGATGCAAGCATGAGCGAAGGGCAGCCCTGCCCAGGAAGGGTTCATTCCCTGCTTGGAAGGGAGCCACACAAAGGCACACCCGACAAGACAGCTAGCATCAAGTCATCGCAGCACACCACGCAGGGGTTACCACACAGCCCCTTCCCACGAGCCATGCCCCTGTGCGGTCTGAGCCCATCCCCCCTACGGTCTCTGTCCCTCTTGTCTCTCTGCACACGTCCTCCCCTCAGCCTGGCTTCCTTTCCTCCCTGTTTTATGCGAGGCTGGCTCCTTTCACTTGCCCCTCTCTGTTGAAAGTTCGTTTCTTCGGGGCCTTCATCTGTTGCCTACCTCTAGTACCTTCTGACTTTATTCCTCATTACTTGCTCCCAGCTTCTTATTTACCTAGTGGTCCTGTGAGGAAGGCAGGGACCATGTGTCTCTTATTTCTTGCTGTAAGGACGGCCTCAAACCATACAGTGAATGATACGATGTCACAAGTGGAGGAGAGAAGAGGGCTCTTCTTGGTTCTCTGGCATTTGGTGACACGAAGTAGGGAAAAGATGTCGCAGAAGGCTTACCGGAAGTGAGGACACCATTAGCGTTCCTGTGTTTGCCGGGTGGATGGGCCCCTGCTTGCTGGGTGGGCGGAGACGGGACTCGGATGGCAGGGGTGGGGTGGGCGTGTGTGTACGCACTGGCAGTGGTAAAGGGAGACATCTGCTAACCCGTTATGACGTATGCTTCCCTGTCTGTGACAGATGGGACAAGGAGGCAAACTATTAAAAGTCTACTTTGGAACATTTATCCCTTGGGCATGCCCACCTGGGCTGAACAAATGCAGCACAAGCCGAACACTTAGAACTCAGAAAACTACCTGGGGGATGCAGTAAGGACAGGGAGGCACTGCAGTGACCTCCAGTCATGAGACTCATGTCCTGACTGTCTCTGACTGCTCACAAGAGCTGGCCCAGGGTGTTCCAGCTCTGCCAGGCCACTGGGCCAAGTTCCCGGAGACAGAGATCCACTGCTGCTCTCTCCCCCATCGCACCCAGGAGAGAGCACACGAAGTGGGCCTGCGTCCACAGGCAGGCAGACACCTACCCGGCCCCCTGGGACACGGCACGGTTGCCGCTGCCAGCGAAACAACCATCACCTCTGTACTGGGCCAGAGGGAGGAGCTGCGGCCGACAGAGCCCTGGTGACTTATGACACCCAGGCTCGCTGTCAGGGTAGTTCCAGGGAGCAGCCCCAACTTCCTCAGAAAGGTCCCTCCCTTCCAGTGATTCCGGAGCAGAGTGAGCCGGTCATGTTTCCCCTTCTCCTCTTTCCCTCTCCTCCCCGCAGAGCAAATGGGTTTCCCAGTATTCTGGGTGCCCTGATCTGTGATGACAAAGAAGTTCCACTGGTCCCTCTCTGCCCTGCACCTGCTGCCAGGGCATGATGGCTTCTGGTCAGTGGCCACAGCCGTTGTCAGCCACAGTATTCTTGGCACGGCTTTGCTGGTTCTCCAAACAGTTTGCCCTCTGGAATAGGTCTGGCCCAAAAGCTACAAAGCCAAGGTCTCCCTCCCTCCCTCCATCCCTCCCTCCATGACAAGGCTCTAGGGAGTTGAAGTTTCCTTCCATATGAGTAGGAGCTGTGAGGCAGCTCGTTCTCTGAACCCAGTGAGTTGCACAATCAGTGGACATTGAACTCGTCACAGTCATCTCCTTGCTCCAAGAAGGCAAAAGGGAAACAAGAAAAAATGGCCCCTCTTGGGTTCAAATCCTCCTGCATTGCTCTCATGCCATCATACGGTAGTGATGTCCTCAGGGTCCGGTAGGTGGCAGAGGCACAGCCAAGACAGAAGGGGGAGTTGGAAAGTGCCACCCAGTCTCACCAGCCATGGACGCCGGAGGTCCTTGGCAAAGAATGGTTACTCCATTGAAGCCCCAGGAAACACTAGGGCATTTATCAGATAGAGCCCAATATCTCTGCAAAATCAGAGGCAAAACACCATGGCCAAGCACCCTGGGAACTCGTCTCTTCCGGTCTGACACAGAGTAGTAATGGGGAGGCACGGGGGAGAGTCCTGCACCAGGCCTTCCGGACTTGCTCATAGTACTCCCTTTGCATCCTGTTCACAAGAAATGATACAAGCCAGGCCTCCATAACCCTCGCCGCGTATGTCCACACCGAGACTCGGTGTGACACCTGCATGAGAAATATGTTCTCATTGTACTTATTTTGCAGAATTTGCACGACTTATCCAAGGCTGCGTGGCCAGTAAGCTTCAGAGCTAGAGTTTGTGCACAATGGTCTGATGCTGGTGTGCTCTTCTGGCCCATGAAGCCTATAGCTGGTCTGGCTCCTGCATTTTTAAACTCCATAATGTACTTTGATGACATTTCTATATGAATAAATACATATCTACAACATCATTTTAATGACAGCACCAATAATGGGGTGAAGAACAAAGAGCACAGTCCAAATTCTTCTGCTTAATTCTCACATGATCTTATTGATTTATGCTTTTGTAAAATAAGGACAGTAGTAATATTTGTCGCCCAGTGTTGGGGAGACTTAAACAATGTATGTAAATATGATTGGTAAATCACAGAAGTCCATACGAATGTGAATCATAATAATCATTGTTACTACGAATTATATCCCAGGATCGGGATTCGCTCACAGGGTGTAGACCTGCGAAAGTGCTCACTGCATGAAAATCCACTTGTGATTTGTGCCCTTTTAAAAAATGTATGTTATGATGTAAGGCAAGGTTAATATTTAAAGACCTGCTCATGACTTTCCTTTTCCTATGGCATTAATATCAATTTCAGACTCTGGCACTGGTGGTCTCAACAGTAGGACCTACCTGGCCTTCCCAGCCTAACTACGCCGTCCAGCGCCCTGGGAGATGCGCCATTTTTCTCCCATCCTAACATTCTTGCTGCTGTGCCCTCCCCTCTGACTCTTCTCCATATCTCCCTCTCTTGTATCTGCCCTCTTTCCTGCATCTGTCCCTCCCCGAGGCTCGCATTCTGTGTCCTACTCCTCCATGGACTACTGCCAACAGTACTGATTGTGACTGCCAGACCCATTCAAGGCCTGCAGCTGTCCTTCGGTGTCCCCTTTTCACAGAGGATGTGGCTGCATAGAGGCCTGGTCTGGAGTGGTTAATGGCTAATGGTTGGACACATTTTTTACTTTGCCAGAGAAAATCCCCACAGCCCAAAATGGTGTCACTGCTACGTTGGCCTGGCCTAGAAGCCCTCTGTTTTCTTGTCAGCTGAAGTGTAAGTTCCAGGAGGGTGAGGCCATGTGGTATGTGTCGTATGTCATGTGCCATGTGTGTCATGACCCCTGCTGGGGGCGGGCACAGTGGTGAGGGTGGGGTCTGTCCCCTCTGAAATTCACACTGGAGTCTGACACCCAAAGGATATCTTTCAGAGGTATCCTTTTGGGGTGTTTGGGTCGTGAGTGGTCTGGCCTTACGAAGGAGTGAATGCCACCTTCGGGGTGAGCTCCTGATCCTGTAGGACTGGATTAGTTACCATGACAGCGCATTGTGTCACACAGTGTGCCTCTCACGATGCCAGCTCCCTGCACTGCACACACTCTGCGTCCATGTGAGGACACAGCACGAGCACCTCACCAGGCGTGGCCACTGATCTGGAACTTTCCACGCTCCAGAGGCATGAGCTAAATCAACCTGTCTTTAAATAAGTTACCTGGTCTCAGGCATCTTGCTATAGTGTCAGAAAATGGACTATAGAGGCTCCATGGTTGCTGCTGTGGCAGTTACTGGCATCGCTACAGAAGGGAGCCCAGCCAGCTCTACTCCCCACTCTCTAGGACTCTGTCACAGTGAGGAACACCTGGTCGTGGCTCTTCACCTTTGACCCAAAGGCATGGGGGTGGTAGGCGACTCCCAGGGTCAAGACTGATGCGGCTACTGGCTGGTGACTGACTGGTTGGGAATCCATCTGATGGAACTGGGAGACCAAGTCCTTCTCATGCCATTGAGTCTTCCGCTGAATGGGACATATTAGACCAGGGCTTGGCAAACTTTCTGCAAAGGGCCAGAGGATAAATATTTCAGGCTCTGCAGGCCAGATGGTCTCTCTGTTGCAACTACTCAACTCTGTCATGGTAGTGCAAGGGCAGCCTCAGACCCTATGTAAACAAATGAGAGTGGCTATATTCCGATAAAACTTTATTTACAGACACTGCAACTTGAATTTCACATTATTTTTAAATGACAAAATAACATTCGTCTGGTTCCTTTTTTAAAAAATCATTTAAACATATAAAAAGCATTTCCTACATTGTGGTCTGTCATTTGCCAACTTTCCACGATGCCAGGCAGGGGGTTACCTGTAGCAGGAGCGAGTTGGTCCTGGTGTCCATGCCAGATCACCAAGAAAGAGCCCAAGAACCTGCCTTTGTAGAAGGCTCTCCTGGGTGGTGGTGATGACACACAGTGGGTATGGAGAGCCATTTTAGCCAAAAGAAAACCAAGACTTTTGCCAGAGAAACTTTTAAATTTTGGCAGAAAAGTGAGGCTGGCCAGGCTGGCAGCCAAGACGGCGTCCTACCTCGGCAAATTCTTTTCAGCTGTTTCAGTCTGCCTCAGACCCCGAGTGGTGTATTTTCCAAAGACAATGGCCAGCAAGCAACCTGTGCTCTTCACTGACACAGATTGTGATCGCTCATTCTGAGCCCACCAACCTATTTCTCATCCTAGCTGAAAGAATCCTGATTTTCTTGAGGGATTGACCTCGTCACGGTGCTAAGCTAGTAAATGTTTATCACCTGGATCTTCAGGGGAAAATGTGTAGCGTTTGCCCATTCCTGTGGTGTAAACATCTCCACCTGTGTGGGAAGCCAGCCATGGCCCACTGGCTTTTTGAACCCTGCACGGGGGAAACTCGGACAGCCAAAGATCTGTAGGAGTCAGGTGCTTCCTGGTAAAGATCTGACGTTATCTGTAGAAGTCAGGTGTTGTAACTCCATTTTGTTAAGTTCCTCCACCTATTTGGGAATCATGACTATTAGTTGCAAGTGTTGTTAAATTGTTTTTCTTGAGCCTGCTTTCTGTTTCCCGTGTGAACCCTCGTTCCCGTGGAGCGGGTGTTGAGGTTACTATGGTAATCCTAGCCCATAATATTCGGCCTTTTCCTTTAAAAGGCCGGTGCTTACCGGCAATAAACGTCGCCTTGATCAGACTCTTGTCTTGGTGTCCTTCCTTTGTCTCTGCCCCATCTCCACCCCGCTGCTCTTTCAGCTTTGAGACACTGCTGGACAGTGCTCTGCGTCGCCGGCTTGCGACACACCTGAGCCACTTTCTTTTCTTTTTAATATCTTTATTAAGTTTATTGGTACATTTTAGGTACACGGTACAGTTACATTCATCATTGGGATCTTGTACCTCTACATGACAGATGTTCTTATTTTTCCCCATTCCCCTGCCCTCCCTCACCCCCTCCACCCTTCCCTGTTTACAGAGACTTTGTTTCCATATTTTTCCTTTTCACATATTTTTCCTTTTCCCTTTTTACCTTTCCCCTACCCCTCCCACTTCCTCTACTCTTTTAGACCTTTTCTTCTTATTACACAATATCAATTATACATTTTGATCCTGATTTACACTTTTAGTTTCTCACACCAGAAAAACTATTTGGTATTTACACATGTGTGACTTATTAATTTCTCTTAAGAGTATGGCCTCAACATGCATCCATTTAGCTAGAAATATCTCTAGTTTCTCATTCTTTGTGGCTGAATAATACTCCATTGTGTGAGAGTGTGTGTGTGTGTGTATCTTTTTATTCAGTCTCCAGCTGATGGGCAATTGGGCTATTTCCAAATTTTAGCTATTACAAACTGTGCTGCTATAAACATGCACCCGAACCACTTTCAAGCCACCACCATGAGGTCAGTACAGGGCGGGGTGGAAAGAGATGTGCGCTATGAGCTCTTGCTGATTTATGCCAGCTTTAATCTGACACTTGCCTGTGGCCCCTCAGGGGGAAATAATGGTGACTCCATTTTATTGCTTGGGAGCAGAAAATGTTCAGGAGCGGGGTTGGGGCACTTTAAGAAAAGGTTTCTTTATCAAGAAAAAAAAAATGAGTGGTTTCTCTTCTTTCAGTGCCATTGTTGGTTCTGCAATGTGACACCCATGGCATCTGAGATCACGGTGGTAGCTGGCCTGAGACACACTGAACCGACCAGGGAGGGTGAGAACTCCGGTCGTGCAAGCTGGCGGGGTCGGGGGCTCTGTACCCTGCAGCGTTACCTTCTTGTGTGACGTGCCTTCTCTCCGTGTCACTCAGAAATTGAGGGGAAGGATAAGTGTGGGTTTGGCCACCAGCACCTCGCCGTGCAGTGTGGTCGTGCAGAAGCCAGCTTCTCCGGACTCGGTGCCTTTCTCTCCCAGGTGCCCGCCAAAGCCCCTGACCCATCAGATGCTGTCCCCTCTCCACCTCGCCTCTCTCGCTCCAGTGATGCTACTACAAGTGACGCAGGGTGCTATTAGGCCTCGGCCCCAGCATGTGTGGCTGAAGTTTAAATGAATTTCGTGATTAAATACCTATTATATGAGTCAAACATACGGGCTACATTAAGTGAGTGAACTCCCAGGAACCTCCTCGTCTGTTTATACAACCCATCTGGGTTCTCAGATTGCTTAAAAGAAATGGGATAAATGGAGTTTGATATGACAGCCGGGCCATCTTTCAGCATTCTACTCTCAGAGGAAGCTTG
Source organism: Fukomys damarensis (assembly GCF_012274545.1). Classification (NCBI taxonomy): domain Eukaryota; kingdom Metazoa; phylum Chordata; class Mammalia; order Rodentia; family Bathyergidae; genus Fukomys; species Fukomys damarensis. The sequence continues at coordinate 5,182,609 of NW_022900933.1, forward strand.
TTGTCTTCCATTGCTAACTCTGGCCTCCAAACAACTGGGCACAGAGGTTTTTCCATCTGCTCTAGGTCTCTGTGAAAACCCGACATGATGCTGAAATTGAGACTTTACTTGGGACTTGCCAGGACATGACAGACATACTTTTCTCATTGAAGCATGGAACATTGTCTAAAGTCATTTGCAAGCATAAAACCTTGGGCCTTTTACAAGGAAGGCACACCTTGAAAGAAAAATAAAGGGCAGGGTTTAATGAACTCACTGGGCCTCTGTTAGTCGTTATAAGAAGCTTTTTATCAAATTAAAGACCTGCCAGGAAGGCAGCTGAGGGCTGAGAAGCAGGACGTGCATTAAGTGCCAAAGTGGGTTTTAATTGGCTGTTTAAATGAGGAAAAGCTCCCTGCAGTTTGACAGACACACACAGTGGTGTACGCGCAAACACACACAGAGCCCCAGGCAGAAATCACAAGAAGCACATTTTTGGAAAGCTGACATTCCCAAAATGGGACCATGGGCCTACCAGGAAGAGCCTAAAGTAAATGTTATTCCATGCCTGATAAATGCCAAAGTTATTATTTCTGATAATAAGAAATAGAAGCCATATAGCAGAATACTGCCGAGTTTAGGTTGTGCCATAGTCCAGCTAAATCGCCAGTCTCTTACTCTCGGATCAAGCTGGAGATGTTGTTTTAACCTCGTGTCTGCCAAGCCATTAACACATACAGTGGGGATGTGAACATCGATCATGCTGCTGTTATGAGAGATTTACATAGAGCCCTAGCAGTTGCCAGGTACGTACTGATGGCCCCATAGTTGATGGTTATTCTGATCAGTTGGGAATCATTTATTCCTAAGAACCCTAGTTAGGATGAGAGGCACCATTACCACAGGGGCTAAGAGCATGATTTCCGGCATCAGGTTGATGTGGATTTAAGTGTTGGCTCCACCAATCCCAGGCCCCCCTTAGCCTCAAGCTCCTTTTTTTCCAGAAAGTGGTAAGGCATAGCCACTTCTCAGAGTGGGGTAGGTGATACAGCCATCCGTGAAAAGAGCTCAGCATGTGCAGCACCTACTGGGTGCGGCCATTACTAGGCTTGCAGGGAGGGTTTGTGTTTCCTGATGAGAGACTGGGAGGCCACATGGCAGAGGGGTGAGGGGCAGGCCCCGAGGAGCCCTTACCTTTCAGATAGGCTGTGAGCCAAGGTGCATTGAGCTGAACCGTGGTGGAGCTCACGGGGTGGGATCTTACCAACTGTACAGGGCAAGGCTAGGGCTGTTGGGGAGTGGGGCCATTCAGGGCACACAGGGAGGAGAGGCAGACAAGGGAGAGAGCCGTGCAGCCGGGCCTTTGTGGCATCTCTGCTCTTAGAAAACTGGGGCCTTCCCCTGGCCTGAATCTGAACATATTTGACCCTAAATAACTCCAGGACACAGCTGGGACTTACTTTCCAGTCTATGGCTCATCTCACTGAGAAACTTTCTTCTTTGGGTGAGAGTCTTAACTGGTAGTAAGAAGGTATTCCAAAACCACTGCTTTTTTATTTTTTAATTCCATAAGTAGAGTTTATAAAATAAGAATTTCATTGGTTCTCTGAGCTTGTTATTTAAAAGCAGCTGCAGTTGAAATTCTTATCAAAAGGTCAGGATCATCCCATGTAGGATTCTGCACAGCAGTCGGGTGCAAGCTTCTGGGGTGGGGAAGGAGGCATGGGACCAGAGGAAAGGGCAGAAATCTTTTGAGAAGTTAAAGAAATTAAAGGACCCCAGCCTGCAGCTGCTGGGGAGGAACTTGCATACAGGTCCGTGGGTCCCTGACAGCCATTTTGAATTGAGGGGATGTTTTCACAAGGCTGCAAAAATAAACCTTCCTGGTTGAAAGCGTGTGGCTACGTGCACTGAAACACACACCCTCTGTTCCAGTAACACCACAGTCCACAGCCGAGGGGAAGCACGGCTGGAAGAGGAGGAAGTCCTCCACTCCCGGGCATCCTTGAGGAGGGATGGGAGGGCGCCCCATCCAGCTCTCCAGGCCTCCAGGCTTTGAACATGAGACGGAAGGATCCCACCCAGGCTCCTCCAAACGAGCCCCAGCAGGCCGATGGCAGGCACGGCTTCATGGGCTGCTGGGGGTTAACACCGTGGGCAATTACGCGGCGGGAAAAAGCCTGCATTCTTCATCCCGCCTGCTCTGCACAGCCGTGGCAGCTGGGCTTCCCAATGCTCCATTTAGGCCAATGTCCGTGAAGAGATGGAGCAGCAGGAGCGGGCCATGGGGCAGCCATCGTGAGCCCTTGGCCTCCGTCCCCGCTCCCCGCGCTCAGAGAGACAGACGGGCCTTTGTGTGCCTGGAGCCGGCTAAGCCAGGATGTGACTGCAAGCCGGAATCTGACCTTTCATGGGCTCCAGCACCTGTCAGGAAAACGAACAAGCTAGGGGTGTTTTTTCCGCCATGGACTTCAATGCCAGTTTTGAGACTCCCTCGCAGTGGAATGGAGCCAAGGAGGCTGCGGTCAGCTCCGGCTCTCTGCGGAGCAAACCTGAGCCTCCGTGATGGACGGCCGCGTTCCTGAGGTCTGGCCAGCTCTTGGCTCAGCATGAATTCAAGCTGAGCACATCAAAATAATCGTATTCCTCTGACACGCTGGAGGATTGTGTGTGTGTGTGTGTGTGTGTCTATGTGCGTTCAGCACTGGGTAAGGGACTCCATCCCAGTGACCCTAACCCCGGGTGGGTGTTGTCACAGCAGCCCCTGGCCTGCTGAAGCACGTGAATAGAAAAATATTGGTCCAACCTGGGTCAGGCTCTGTCACTTGTGATCTACAGGCGCTTGGCCAAGTGATTCAATATCTTGGAACCTCAACTTTCTGAGCTGTTCAAGGGGTAAAGAAATGCCCAACTCCAAAGGTGGTTGTGGCTGAAATAAGATAATATATACAAACACACCAAGCGTCTTGCTGAAGCACCTTGGAGGTGTTTAGTCAATAGCTACCCTTTCCTCCCCTGCTACGGGGCCAACTGCAGGGCTGGAGGAAGAATGGGAGTGGTCGTCCCTGCTAGTATTTGATTGCTGCACAGATAACACACTCTATAAAGAAGATGTGGTTCTTCTATAAAATGGAATATTACTCAGCCATGAAGAATGAGAAACTAGAGTCATTCATAGGAAATGGATATATATTGAGGATATACTCCTGAGTGAAATAAATGTCACAATGTGTAAATACCGAACAGTTTCTGTGGTGTGGAAAAACTATAATAGTACATAAGATCCTAATGATATAATGGACAATGAGAAATAGGAAGAAAAGGGCTAAAGGTGTAGGGAAAGTGGGAAGGGTAGGGGAGAAGTAATAAGGGAAAGAAAAAAAAATAGGAGAAAATGAGAAAATGGAAATAAAATGTTTGTAAATGGGGAAGGAGGAGGGGGTGAAGGGAGGGCAGGGGTATGGGGAAAAAATGAGAACCAAGACCTGTCATGTAAAGGTACAAGATCCCAGTAATGAATGTAACTGTACTGTATCCCTAAAATGTACCAATAAACTCAATGAGGAAAAAAAACGCACACTCTACCCTGGTCTTGCAAGAAGGACAGGTCGCTGGGTCAGTCATCAGCATAGGGAGACAACTTTTCTCCTAACAGTGGCACCAGAGGTTCATGTTCCGGGCTCCTTGGTGGACTCACCTTCAATCAGCTGCATCGTAGCTGCTTGGAGGATGTGGGGGCTTTGGTGGTGACCTGTGTCCACTTTCCCTGCCCATACCCCACACAGGTTCAGAGTGCAATAGGCAGAGTGAGGCTGGGGTGTGTCCAGTGTCCAGCCCAAAGCTCTTGGCGCTTTGAGGTGAGAAGGGCCCTGTGCTCACACCTTTGTCTTTGGAGATCTTGCATCGCTGCCTCATTTCAAAGGACCAGTGCTAAGAAAATGTCCACAGTTGCACAAACCTGGCCTAGAACTTGGTATGTGCAAGAAACGTCAGCAAAAGCAACATCTAAAACCTGTCACTGCCAATGTTACTGATATTTTAAAAATACATAATTATTTTTTAAATGTTCACTTTGGTTTTGAAATCCTGTGGATTATAAATCAATCAAATTGCATTTTAGAAAGGAATTTGTTTCCTTATTTTACCACGTCTCATGAAAATGGCTGGAGAGATGTTTCCTAAATTTGGAAGGTGTGTTTGGCGCAGTCTGATGGAGCAAGGAGACTGTGCTGGGGTGAGCAAGAGATAAGCAGTCATCCTTTGCAGAGAAGAAAACTGATGTTTAGCCACAGGTGGCTGTGACTGGCAGCTGGGGAGAACTGGCCCCCAGAACAAGGAGCTGGGCTGAGGAAACAGATCAGAGTAGGGGCCCGTGGAATGTGGGATCTTAGCAGCAAGCTGTGTGTTTGGCCCGCACGAGAGTAAAACAGATTTCAGTATTTATTCTCCTGAAGAACAAAGCAGGCCAGTTAGTAAATGCGAATAGGTCCATTACCTGTGCTTCATTTAAAATGATACTGTTTTGCATAGTGTATATTTCAGGGCCACTGGCACTAGTGTTTGGGTGAACATTTCCCTTTAACACATTCCTGCCAGCTCGAACCACGCCTGTGGTCCACTCATGGCCGTCCCATCGGGCCCCTTGTAGGATCTAATCACTGTGGTCGGCGTCTTTATTAATAGCATTAATACAAAGCTTCACAGTGGGACAGTCTTTCATGCATCCCTGGCATGGTTCAGGCAGACCTACAGTGAGATACGAAAATTACAGCCACGTTACGAACATATTAAAAGTACCACATTTAATTCTCTGGCAGACTCCTCAAGGAAATTTCTGTCGACCCATTTCACAGATGGGAAGGAGGCTGCAGAGCCTTGGGTAATTGGCTGGCCTCCTCCACTCAGTACAGCCAAAGCCATCCTCGTGCTCCACAGCCCGCATTCTTTATCTAAATACTATGTTGCCCTTTCCTGTGATTTCTTAAAGTGTCACTCTTTTGCCACAAAAGTATTCACATCATAATTTGATTTTGTTGACATAAAGAGTTACTTTAATCAGTCAAATTGCATGCTGACAAAATAGTTCTCTCCACCTCTCAAAAATGTCAGCCTTTAAAAAAATTTAAATGAAAAAAAATTGAAAAGCTCTAAATTAGATTTTCACTGGTAAGCACGTTATCTGATTATGTTATTATTTGATGTTTGATAAACACTCTCTGCTACCGTTTGGTACTTGGCTGGACAGTTAAAAGGTGGCATTTTCAGTCTTAATCTGAAATATATTAAGGAGGGTCAGCCAAGCCCAGGCAGACTTTGCTAAAGGTTTTTTACATTGGTCACAGTCTTGACGTATAGATCATCAATTAGTTGCAGATGTCGACAGTAATATGGAGTATAGGAAGGGTCAGGGGAACACATCGTTCCCATTTGAAAGGAATTTAGAACTATAAAAAAAATACTCTGTTAATTCTGAGCTGCCAACATATACACATTTATGCATGGATGTAACTCCCTGGAAAAACGATCAGATATTTGGAGGTAGTTGTGCATAATTCTATAGACTTTATAATATAACCCAATCAAAACCAGAGATTTTAAAAAAATCATCATTAATAACATGGAAAATAAGAATCATCTTTGTATTTCTCGCATCTCTGGAACTCCATAAAGGTGCTCATAATTGTAATACTTGATCACATATAATAAGAATCACACAGAGTGCTGCTCAGAGCAGGGCTAAAGGGCTCCTTTGTCCACGCCGGTGTGAGTCCTCTCTCTCTGAGTTAGTGCCATCACCTGCCCCACTCGGGGAGGGGGGAGGGAAAGGTTCTGAGGGCGGGGTAAGATTTAGCCATGCCTCTCGCGGCTTCTTCCTGCGCCTGCGCCCTAGCAATTCCTTCAGCTGGCCCTGCAGCTGGGGAGGGTCCTGCCAGTGTCTCTCTAGGAGCAAAGGGTTTAGTAAAGGTTTGATTTTTTGTTTCTTGTTTTTTTTTTGTTGTTGTTGTTTTGTTTTTGTTTTCTGTATCAGGGATCGAACTCAGGACCTTGCGCAGAGGCAGGTGGCGGAACTACTGAGCTAAATCCTAGGCCCTTAAAATCCCCGGTCCTAGTAAAGGTTTGAGATGAGACACCAGCACAGACAGAAGGAAGGTTTACTGTTTTTTGTTTTGTTTTTCTCTCATTGAGTTTATTGGTACATTTTAGGTACACAGTACAGTTACATTCATTGTTGGGATCCTGTACCTCTACATGACAGGTCTTGGTTCTCATTTTTTCCCTTTGTCCCTGCCCTCCCTTCACCCCCTCCTACCCTCTCCATTTACAAGCAGTTTATTTCCATTTTTTCATTTTCTCATATTTTGTTCTTTTCCCTTATACCTCCCCCCATCCACTTTGCCTACACCTTTAGCCATTTTCTTCCTATTTCACATGGTCAATTATACCATTAGATTCTTATGTACTATTACAGTTTATTCGCACCAGAGAAACTATTCAGTATTTACACATGTGTGACTTATTTATTTCACTTAGGAGTATATCCTCAGTAGGTATCCATTTTCTTATGAATGAATCTAATTTCTCATTCTTTATGGCTGAGTAGTATTCGATTTTATAGAAAAAAACACATCTTCTTTATCCAGTCTCTAACTGATGGGCAAATGGGCTGTTTCTAAGAGGAAGGTTTACTATTAAAGGGTGGGATGGAGGTTGCTTCTGGAGCTCACTGACATCCCTGGGTGCCGAAGCTATGGCCGTGGTCAGCTCTTCTTATATTTCAGGAAGTTTATGTTATTTCAAAAGGGTTTAAATTTTAAAAAGATTTGAAAGTGGTTTATAGTCAGATGTGGTGGTGCAGGTGTGATCACAGCACTTTGCAAAGTTGAGGCTGGAGGGCTGCAAGTCCAAGCCCATTCTGGACAACTTAATGAGACCCCATTTCAAAGTTTCAAAATAAAAAATAGGTTGGGGATGAAGCTCAGTGTGAAGGCCTTGTGTTCAATCCTCAGGACCACACACAAAAAGGCTGCATGTTTCTATATATATGCATGTTTTTATATATATATAAAATGTTTTATTTTGGTACAGTGAACTCAGGTCCTTGTGCCTTCAAGGCAGGCAGCAGAACCACTGAGCTAAATCCCCGGCCCTAGAGAGGTGGTGATGGAAGAGGAGGAAAGGCCAGAGGATGAGGAGTTGAAGAAGAAGAGGAGGAGGAGGAGGGGAAAGAGGAAGAAAAGGAGGAGAGGGAGAAGAGAAAGGAAGGAAGAGGAAGAAATGTGATAGAGACCATACGTGATCTGCAAAGCCCTTTTAAAAACAGATTGTCAATTCCTACTCTAGACTAGCACTAACAGAAACATAATTCAGCCACATCGATCACAATAATGATTTTATTTCAGCCAGAGCATTTAAATGTTACCATTTGAACACATAATCCATATAACAATGGTTAATGAAAGAGTTCACATTCCAGTTTTCATTCTAACCCTTACAAATATGACTAGCCTTTGACACAACACATCCTGAGTTAGAATCAACCACATTTCAAGTACACCAAAGCCACATGTGCTCAGTGACCAGGGGACTGGCCAGTGCAGGTTTTGACACTGATGAATGGGTCAGCTTTCAGCACTAGGAGGGGAGGATAATGTGGCAGGTTCTCTAATAGGGTTCTCAACCTTGATGCTGCTGATACTGTGTGCTGTGGGCAGAGTCCTGTGCATCGTGGGATACTGGATCCCCGGACTGAACCACCAGGTTCCATTCACACCTCCCACCCTGCCCCAGACATCCCCAAATGTCCCTCGAGGAACAAGACAGCCTTGTATTGGAAGCCACTGGCAAACACCCTCAAAGAGCTGTGTGTGGGAATAGACCTGGGATTGCGCAGAAACATCCTAACTCACCCAGTTTGGTGGAAGAAGGGAACTTAAAGGAGAGTAGTATGAGTTTGGGTAGGAAAAGCAGAGGCCAGCCCTCAGGCTAGAGCATTTGAAGTTTGTTTCTTTGACACTGATGGTCACGAATGAATTTTGAACAGGGGAACAAAATTAGCAAAACTACAAATTAAAAACACTTTTTCTTCCATCTTTGAAAAAGTAGGTTTTCTTCTTTCTCTTACTGGCATAATTATAATTTTCCCCTTAAAGAAAAATATCATTTAAAGAGCCAGTGCCCCCACCCTCTATCTGGGGAGTAGTTTTTATTAAAATCCAGGAGAGGGTTGGGTTCCCTAAGCAATCCGCCAGCCCCTTGGTGCACAGGCTCCCGGCCATCTAGCTGCCACTCCCCGCCACAGGAGCTGAGGCGGAGGAAAATCAACAGTGACCAGGCGGAGTGACCATAGTTTATAGCACCGGAATTTCTCCCCGGGGCACTGGGCTGCAGTGGAGGGAAAGGTCCCAGAGTTGGAGGCTGCCTCGCAAATGCCTTGGGATCTGACAGTGCTACAATGTTCTCTTTGCTCAGCCCCTGATGTCTAATGTCTACGAACGTTTCAAGTTCTGGTAACATAATTAAAATATTGAAATATGTGTGATTCTTCACAGTTGATCAAGTGAGAACTGGACCGTGAAGCAGTACCTTATCGATACGTATTTGGGGCAGGGTGGGGGGACTACGGCTGTTCGTCCAGCCTGAGAATATTCTCTTTGTGCCCTTGGATCTATTCTCTGCCTTTCTCCACCCTGTTCAGTGCCCTGGAAGACTGACCTCTGTGGACTGCACGGCTGGGCTCAGCCAAAGGGAGGCCAGAGGCCAAGAGAGAGGAAGTGGGAGAGGCTGGGGTACTTGTGCCCCCTGCCGGGCTGTGGGTCGGCAGTGGCTGTACCCTCTGCTGAAGACTCACAGCTCCAGCAGTGATGGAGGTCACCAGAGTCCTAAAACCACTCTCTCTTCTCCCCCTTTCGCGCCTAGGGATGGGAAGGCCCCGGGCTCTCATTCTCTCTAAAATACTCCGTCATCTTTAATGGCTTCACCCACCTCTCTGGAAATCATCTGCGCACAGACCCTCCTCAGTGACCCTTTCTGAGCGAATCCTCTCCCTCCTGCTAGGACCTGATGAACATCCAGCTTTCCTTAGGTTATACTGGGGTGAACTCATGTCTTCCTTGACCATCTAGCTCCAATCAGGAAAATTCAAACGTAGCTACAACGTTAGTAGGTCTTTGAAGCCAGTATGTTGATTCCATTTTATAGCCAGAGAAAAGTATGCATGGAATTTTTCTAGATTTTCCTGAATTAAGAAGTAACATGAGAACTTGAAGTTATCAAGAACTTCCAGTTAACAAGAACTCAAATATAAGAACTTTAATGATAAACCCAAGAATTCACACACAGTTTTCTTCCACAGAGGAATGTATGTAATGGTTCATTCAGTGCTTTTCTTTCTGGAATTTCTAACAATAATAACAGAAAAGGAACTTGGGGAAAATGTCAATGAAAATCTCATGGCTGTTTTCCTTTCCTTATGTGTGGATTCTTCAGAGACTCTAAACCTCAGCTTGAGTTACAATGTCTGAACCAGACTCGTCAGCTGTCACCCGGCCACCCCCACGCTGGACAAGGGCGGAGGGAGGCGTGTACTATCAACTCCCCTCTGCTCTCAGGCTGGTTCCAGCCCGTGGGACTGGCCCTGGAAGTCATAACATCGCACTTCCTTACAGCGTCTCACTAATTACAGAAAAGAACAAACCCTGTCCCCTGGGATTTGTCTCAGCCAGTTTCACCAGAGGAAATGATTAGTGCTGATCAGCTGAAAAAGGCTGGCCTTTGTGCGTCCCAGCTATTGGTGAGCACAGTTTTGGCCTTGACACTGTTAAGGTTAAGAGCCAGAAATGGCAGAGATGTAGACGGCAAGTGGAGGACCTAAAACCTACACTGAAAGAGAAGGCAGTACTCCAGGTACAATAGGTAGAAGGCACAGCCTACATATCAACCTCTAAAGGCGTGTAGGGAACAGATACGTGCATGATACTGGGGACCTAGGCATGGCCCCCTGGGTGACTTGGGAGTCAATTCTTTCAATATCTTTAGCACAGCTTCAGAGGAAGGAAGATGCAGGGGACTTAAATACTGTCAATTAGAACGACTCTGAACCCTGAATAGATGTTAGAATCACTCTAGTAACTTTAAACAGAGTCCTATGAGCGCGGTTCCACACTAATTAGATTACAATCCCCTGGGACTGGGATGTAACACTCAGTTAGCAGACACAGTACTAACCTCAGGCCAGTAAACGGCCCTGTTCCAGACCCCACACTCCAGGGGTAGCTTCTTCTCTCCCACATTTTAAGCGCCTTTCTCAAAGAAAGTGCTCTTTTGGCTGCTGGGCCCAGAAAGGATCAACAATGATATCTAAGTGTGGTATCATGTACCTGGACTAGGGCTGAAGGTGGGGCCTGGCCCATGACTTCCCCACTTTCTCTGAAGCACCCTGTGCCACCTCTGCTCTGTGTACAGGGGGTCAGCCAGATGCTGTGGGAAGATCCAGGACTCGTGTTTATGGGATTACCTTGGTGGGGCTCCAGTTTCAAGAACCCCGGAGAACAGATTGTTCTTGCTGATTGGCAAGGTATTTTTTCATGAACTTGCTCAACACAGGGCAGCCAAAGTGGTGCTGACCTCCAGATTTGGGGCAACTCAGATATCTCATATAGACTGGAGTCTTGTAAAAAGAATTTGCCTGGTAAACTCCACCCCCCATACACTCTAGATGGAAGATTCAAATAAATGTATACCAATGTGTCAGTAGAGTTCATCTCTCTCTAGGTGGTGAGACTATGGATGATTTTGGTTTTATTCCTTTTATTTTAAAATTTTAATTGGCAGGGAAATGGATTGACATGCTTCTGGAATTCCTTTTCTTCTAAGGTGGAAAAAGATGGAAAATCCAAGTAGAGTGAGCTGGTGTGATGATGGAAACTAAGATTCTCAGCATAGTCAAGTGAGGAGCTTGGGTTTGCTGGGGGGTCCTGGTGGTAGGAAGAGAGGAAGGTATGTGGGGAGCTCAGGGAGCCTGGTGCCCTGGAGATTGGGGCTCTGTGTGGGGTGGGCCATGGGCCGGTACTGGTGTTGTCTGCTCTTCCCTCCCAGCTTGACGGCTGCTGCTGCAGAGGGTAGCCCTCCACCACCACACCATTCAGCAGAGTCGGCTCCGTGCTCAGCCTGAGGTTGTGTTTCTTTAGGGCAGAAAGACAAGGGCTATGAACAGGATGAAGGACGTTCCTTGGGTAGAGGGACTGGGGAGGATCCCAAGCTAGACTGGAGGTGCCAGCTGTTAAATATTTGAGGGCAAAGGTATTCCAGGGCAAGAACTGCCGAGAACTACATAGTGTGCACCACCTCCTCCCCATTTTTCTTTCATTCTTTAATTTATACTTGAAAGAACGCTCTCTATTTCTCTAGCAAGGAAAAAAGTTATTTTTAAAAGATGCTCAGCAACTGCCCCCCATCTGTGAACCATTTCTTGGAAAGACCATGGGGACATAGGCATAGGCACTTTCCTAGAGGATTGCAAAATGGTGCAACTGCTGTGGAAAGAGCTTTGGCAAAGCCATATCTACATTTCCCCTCTGGCATAGCCGTCCTACCTTCAGAAAACCATGCCAAAATATACTGGAGAAAACACGGAGAGGCACGCACCGCAACTCTGTCTGTGCAGCAAGGCTGGAACCCACCCACGTCTGTCAAAGGGAAGCTGACTGAGTAAACTGCAACGCATACCCACAGTGGAGCACTCTGCCACTGATGCAAAGAACAAGGACCAAGGTACAGTCTCAGGGAATGTACACCACACTGGCACATTTACAAACAAGGCAAGGTGGGAAATATATATAAAGTTCATCGCTTTTCTGAGAGTAAGGGTATATGTTTACGCAAAAGCACACCTCCACATGTGAGCACACACACGCTCATAGTTTTTCAAAAGGGAAGTATAAACATTAGAAATTTTCAAAGTAATTGTATATAAAGCATAGAAAAAATAAGCAGGAAGGGACCTGTGCACGTAACTCTAGAATCATGTGCATGTTTTATGTCATTTAGCAAAATTTTATGGATTTATAGTGGTTAAAAACACCACTTTTCAATTGCAACTTTGTTATATACTAGCTACCTATGGATAGAAAAGTTCTTTCATTTTTCTATAATAATAATTACAGACAATAATTATAATTATGAAATAATAATTCTGCCCTGGAGTTGATATGAGAATCAAACTAAATAACACATGTCAAGCAATTAGTACAGCAGCTAATGTAGAAAACATTACATATAGGGCCAGGTATTTAGTTCAGTGACACTGTGCCTGCCTCAGGTCCTGAGTTCAATCTCTGGTACCAAAATACAATTATATAAACAGGAAATATTTAATAAATAGAAGTGGGATTGGCTTTAGTTAACACACTGTTTTATGGTGTACATTGTCAGGCTCTGTTCTAATCACTTTATATGTGTTAACTCAGTTGATTACCCAACAATCCTATGAGGTTGATTCTAATGCTACCTACCCTGTCTTGTAGAAACTGAGGAACACACAGTTAAGAGGTCTCAAAATGTCTCAACAGGGCTCAAGTTGAGTCAAATCCATAATTATTGATCTAATTAGTTTTGACCCCGTGAGTTTTGTGAGTTGGGCCATTCTCATCTTGAACATGGTGCCTGTGTCAATGGCCTTACAGTCTATGGTGATTTGTAGCTCTGGTCTGGTCACATCCACAAGGAGTTGAAGGTGAGGCCCATAAGTTTATTCTCCTCACTTGTGGCCCTGGTAGGTGTTACTTCAGTCTCCAGAGATAAAAGTCTAAGAATCTTTTGAATACAACTCCATCTGATAGTAAGGGCTCTGATGGGTCTGACCTAGCCAATCAGTGGGGCTACCGGATCCTCATTACCCAGGTGGCCGCCTCCAAGCAGAGGACACCTTCCCCCAGATCCTTCTCTCGTGATTTGAGGCAGTGCAGGTTTTCTGAATATGTGCACCATAGCAACGTGTCCAAAGGAAATGGCTTTAAACGCTGCTTTGCTCTTGATAGGCTTTCTTCCCATGCGGCTTCAGCATCTAACCTGTTGAACTTGAATCTGGGACTTCCAGTTCCAGAACTGCTACCAAATAGATATCTGCTGTTTAAATCTATCTATGGTATTATGTTACAGTAGCCTAAGCTGACTAATACACCTAATAAAGATAAGAATTATTTAGTGAATGATGTGTGTGCACATGTGCATGTAAGAAGGGAAAGAGGAGAGAGTAGAGAGAGAGAGAGAGAGAGAGAGAGAGAGAGAGAGAGAGAGAGAGGCTTTCTCCTGTGATTCATGATCCAAAAAGTTTGAGAGCAACTGGACCGCTGCACTTTATACATCATGGGCACTTGATAAATGTTTCATAACAAGAAGGATAGAAAAAGGATCGACAGAAGAGGAAAAGAGGGAGGGGACAGGACAGTTTTCTGTTCTCTATATGCATGGGAATCATACATGATTTGCATTATCTGTGAAAAGTTTAGGAAAAACTGGGAGAGCCAGAACAAGAGAGAAAAAGATGATGGGTAATAACCAAAAAATTTGCAAACCAAAACCTTATAAATCAGTCCTGACATTTCATCATCTCATTTTTGACTCATTCTGGTTTTAAAGACTTGATATAGGAGTTTGCCATGAATTTTAATTTCCTGTTGGTTTGAGGAGATTCAAGACTCTGACATTTGAAAACATTTTTAAGCAATTCAGCTCTGTCTTGCCAACTGGATTTCTCCTTGGGTAGCCTCTGATCTGATGGTGATTCAAGCATTGCTTTGCAGCCCTGGACCAAAACGACCAGGATAACCATGACCTCGAGTCATCTGTCAGGGCCAAACACCTTCCAGAAACCTCCTGGGATCTTTGAACAGGTGCCCCATGAACTCAGTGTATTAGGCCACATCAAAGAAATAATACCAGAGCCAAAGAAAGATATTTCTTAATAAGAGAGAAGAAAATTCATCAGAAGGATATAACAATCCTAATACACACATGCCTAGTAAGTGCTTCAATAAAAACACAGAACAAAAAAGAAAAAAAAAAAAAAAAAAAAACAAAAAAAAAAAAAAAAAAAAAAAAAAAAAGCTCTCAATGGCTGAAGTTGGAACAACTTGAACAACAAAATAAAGTCATATTGGATTATGTTGTAAACTATAAAGTAAATAGCCATAAATAAACACGGACATAAAATATGGAATAAATAGATGCATAATAGACAAATATCCCTCCTCGCAAAAGAAATACAAATAAATATATATTCCACTCTCCCCTTGAGCGCAGCCATGCTTGGTGACTCATTTACACAGAGTCTATGGAAAGGAGGGAAAAGCTAAGGTTACAGTGGAAAAAACTGGCCAAACAGTCCAGGTCAACATCTTCAGGGAGTGATATGTCTTCCGCAGCAAGTCCTTTTGACATGATGGGATGAGAATGGCACTTTGCCTCTGTGGTCTCTTCCCTCCCCGAACCCATAATAGCAATCTAATCATCTACCCATAAGAAAAACACCAGACAAAACCATGTCAGTGGACTGTTTACAAAATATCTACCCAGTGCTCCTCAACACTACCAAGGTCATTAAAAACAAGGAAATTCTGAGAAACTTTCACAGACCAGAAGAGGCTAAGGAGACATGACTAAATGCAATGTGGTATCCTAGACCGGATCATGGGACAAAGGAGTTTAGGAAAGAACTAGTGAAATGAAACAGGCTAGCTTCCAGTGAAAAGTAAGAGAGTAACACAATATTGGTTCCCTAGTGTGAAAAATGAATCATGGAAGATAAGATGTTAGCAATGAGGCAGCTAGGTTCAGGGCAGTGGGAATGCTCTGTACCATCTTTTCAATTTTTGTGTAACCCTGGAACTATTCTAAAACTAAGAATAGAGGACTAGGACTAAAAGGAAAAATAGACGAATATTATATTAGGACATTTCAAGATTTATCTCTCAGCAAATTGACAGAATAAGCAGATCAAAATTAGTAAAAATATAAAATACTTTAGAAACACTATGCACAAACTCAGAGAAAACACCTGCAGGACATAAATATTATGAAAGATCTATAGCTAGAATTCATCAACTCTAACAACTCTGCAATTAATGTGAAACAAATGGGCAAAAGATTTCAACAGCCAGTTCCCCAAAGAAGATGTACAAATGGTTAATACGGGTAGGAAAAAATGCTCAACAGCACTTGTCATTAGGTAAATGCAAATTAAAAACAGAAGAAATTATCACTACATGCACTGCAATGAATCAAATTAAAAATACTGTAATATTGCTAGTGAAAATGTGGAGCACCTAGAACTCTCTTACACTACTTTTGGGAGCTATGAAATGATAAAGTCTTCTGGAAAACAGTCTGGCAGGTTTTAAAATAAATTAAATATAAACTTAGTGTATGACCCAGTAATTCAATTCTTAGATATTTACATAAGTGAAGCAAAAACACCAGCTCACAGAAAGATATGTGCATGAATGTTTATACAATATCATTTACAGTAGCTAAAAGCTGAAAACAATTCAAATATCTATCAACTGATGAATGGAGAAATTGTAGCATTTCCTTACAAAGGAATACCTCACAGTATCAAAAAGAAATGAACCACTCAAAGATGAAACAATATGTTGAATCTCAAAAGCATTATACTAAGTGAAAGAGAAGCCAGATGTGGAAGGCTACATGCTGTATGATCCTATTTAAATCAAATTCTAGAAAAGACAAAACTGTAGTAAGAGAAACCAGATTTGTCACTGCCTGAAGCAGGAGATGGTGAAACGAGATTGACTTCGGAGACATGAGAAGTGGTGTTAGTGTTCTGTATCTGAAAGATGGTCGTAACTATACAACTGTATACACTGGTCACAGTCATCAAGCTATGGATTTAAGAAAGGTGGATTTTATTGCGTATGAATTGTAACTGAATAAAGCTGACTTTAAAGAAGGAGTCTAGGTATGTGAGCTTCACAAAGTCGCATGACAAATTGTCTAGATGCAGGAAAAGAAAATATTGGAGCAATTAATGAAATCAGTTTTCTACTCAGGATTTGATTATAACCGAACTCGTCCATTGTTGGAGCTCTAAAACTTTCCCTTGATAAAGAATCTTTCCATCACATTCTCCTTGGTTTTTCTTTTATTCCAGTCTTTTGGTTGGTCCTCTCATGTAATTTCTTATTATTTCAAATTTAAAGTCTAATGTTTTCATTCTTGGATCTCTTGTTATGACCAAGAGACTGAGTTCAAAAGTTTATGGACATCTAGTCAAATAAGATGATTTTTACTTAAACTCATTCGTATTTTCAATGCTAGCATTTCACATATTACCCTTTTCCAGTAGAAATGTAATGAGGACCAATGGCAAGAAATTAATAAAGTTCATGAGCTAGCCATCAGGGAAAACTATTTAAGGATTTTATATACTTTCCCTTTAAATGTAATAAGAAAATTCACATGATCACTACACTTATAGAAAAATGAATTATTGTTCTTTCAGGCACTCCAGTCAAGGAATAAAATTCTCCAGCACTTTCCTAGGAGAGTGGCACATGCTGTGACTATCTTTTCCTCAGGAGACCTGAGCTTTAGCAAAATAATAAAACTGGTCCTGGGCTGTAGAAGAATCGAGATTGAAACCATAACATGAAAACATAAATGTGTCATGCCTTTATAGTTTCTATTCCATTTTGAGGTGAGCAAGACTTTGTATTCATATCAAGAATGTATTTAAAAATATTTTCCCATCCTCAAAACTCTGATTTGTTTTAGGCATGGAAGGGAATGGAGGTTATTGGAGACCTCAGTGAACTCGATAAAAAACACAATGAACTCCAGGTTAAAGACTGAAGAGGCAAAAATTCCTAGAAGCCTGGGATGAATGGCTGCATAAATTCTCTGATGGCAATTGTCAATAGAAGTAGGACAGGAAAAATTCTGGTAAGGGTGTCCCGGGCCAACAATACATCAGTTCCTAGGAAGGAGATATTTACCAGAATGAAATCTTCCTCCCATCTGTCCAGCCAAGGGCAGATGCATAATCATGAAGGACAATTACTTGTAACCATGTGTAGTAGACATTTTCCCACCACTGGAGTAAAATGTTCAATGCTCGCAGATGAAAGGAAGAGAGGTTAATTTTGGCTCATGGTTTCCAGTGGGTTCAGTCCATGGTTGGCTGGCTCCAAGGCAGAAAGGGCATGGTAGAAAGGCATGGTGGAGAAAAGCAGCCAGAAAACATGGCAGCCAGGAAATAGGGAGAAAAAAGGAGCTCTGGAGGAGAATACACCCTTTCATGTCATGCCCCTCCTCCAAGGAGGACCCACCTCTAAACATGAGATTTTTGGAGGCCATTTTAGATTTAAACCATAACATTCTGCTCCTGGCTCCAAAAAGACTCATGTCCATCCTATTATGCAAAATAATAGTCCATCTTAGTCCATCTCTAAGAGTTGCCAAAGTCTTAATAATTTCAGCATTGCTGAAAAGTCTAAGACCAAACTCTCCTCTGAGGCTCAAGGCAAACTGTTAGCTCTGAGCCCCTGTTAAAAAAAAAAAAAGTTAAACACTGCCAACATACAATGCCACATGGTAAACATTTCCATTCCAACAGGGAGGCATGGTGTGTGTGTGTGGAGGTGGGTGGCAGGGAGGGATGAAAAGGAATGAGATCAAAGCAAAAACAAAAGCCACAGGGCAAATATTAAATCTTGTAGCTCCATGTCCAGCACCTAGGGCAGGTTATGGGGATATGTGAGCTCCAAATAGTTTGGCCAATCTACCTAGATGCAGCCCACCTGACCTCTCTCTTGGGCTAGCTCAACTCACTGCCTGCAGGTTTCCTCAGAAGACATTACACATTCCTGCATCTCCAGCTTCCTGGGGTCTTCACTGCATTCTGAGAGATTCACTTTCACAATTTCATGCATCATCCCCTTTGGGACTTCTTGCCTGGTGTGCCAGGCCTTCCTTTTAAATCTTCAGGGAAGCCTCCGTGATCCCATAACTCTTGCATTCTGCTTGCCTATAAAATTAGCACCATGTGGATGACGCCAGCTCAAGCAGTAACTAGGCCCCCTTGGACCAGGGCTGCAATTGCCTTTGAGTGCCTGGATGACTGAACACTGTGAAATGAATCTCAAGGAACTAATTTCCTACCCAGAAGCTCTCTTCTGAAACAAAAGGTTTGTATTTTTGCTCTTTTGAGCCTGTGATGGTTAGGATCTTGTTGATTCCTGAGTTTCCCTCAAGTCGTATTTCCAATTGTCCTGATGCAAAGTACTTGGCTCCTTTTTAATAATAATCTTTTCAACAATCATGCTTTTAAAGGCCTCCAACTTTAAAAGTGCTTCCTTTTTAATGAAGTTGTACACTTTTCAAACCATTTAGCTTGGATTTTTTCTCTTGATTGTCATTGTAGATCTTGCTAAAAGCAGTTGCCAATACTCATGCCACAGCCTAAACACTGGGCTGTCTTGAAATTTTCTTCACCAAATCAATTAGCCTGCCACCTTGCAGTTTATCCTCATGCAAAGTCTTAAGGAATGGAAAAAAAAATTGACAAGTTTTTGCTGGCCTCTAGTCCAGTTTCTGATGTAGTCTTCATTCCTGTCTGAATCCTCACGAGTCTGACTTTTACTGTTGGCATTCCTGTTAACATTTCATTCTTCTAAGCTCTGCCCAGAATTGCCCACCAAACTCTGCATATGGTATTCTAGCTCACACCTCCAAACCTTTCCAAATCCCTCCCAGATGTCAATTCTAAAGGTTGTGAACAACATGATCAGGTACATTCACAGCCCCATTCCTAGTAGCAATTTTCTGTATTAACTAGCTCTTCCATTGCTGAGACAAAATAAGTAATAGCCACAATTTTTAAAAGGAGAGGTTTATTTGGGCCTACAGTTTCCAGTGGGTTCAGTTCATAGTAAACTGGCTCCAAGGCAGAAATGGCATAGTAGAAGGAGCTGGCAGAGGACAGCTCCTTACCTCATGGCAGCCAGGTAGCAGAGCAGAAGCAAAGGAGCCAGGAATAAGAATACCACCCCCACGTCACCCTCCCAGGGACCCAACTCCAATCAGGCTCAACTGTATAACACACATTTAGCTACAGAACTCATCAGTAGGTGAATTCATTCGTAGAGTGTTCCTGATCCAGTCACCTTCAAAAACACCTGAGACTTTTGGGGGACATTTTAGATTACACCATAACTCCATGGCAATGATTCAAGTATTTGATTAACCAGGTCTTCAGGATTTTTTTTCTACATTTTTCTACCGATTCTATTTGTAATTGTGGCAATTAGGACCTTAAAATGTTAATAGGAAAAAAAAGATAAACCTCAAATAGGTCAGCTGTGCTACCTTCTAATAGTTAAAAAGTTTAGGTTCATATTTGAATTTCTAGAAAACTGGAATGCTTAATGACTAAGTAAACTCTGCATGTCGGAGGGACTGGTCATCTTTCAGTTCTTCTCTTCCTTCCTTGGGGGATGGAGAAGGAGAGTGGGGGATGGAGAGACTGCTTAATTTAAAGATGTCATCAAGGCTGGTTCTTTTCCTGGTAGTCAAGAGAGTGTCCTGAAGCAAGCATGGAGGCCCATCGCACTGTGCTGTGGCTTAGATGTGATTTGCCACCCAAGCTTGGTCTGCAGAGTGTTGACACCATGAAAGGTGATGGTGGAGTCTGTGGGGGTCCTTGGGTCAGTGTGGGCACTGCCCTCTGAAGGGAATGCTGGTCTCCAGCAGTGCTCTTAGGAGAGCAGGATTATAAAAGCTTGAGCCTGACCCGAGTCTCTCTCTGTGTGTTCCTGCCTCACCACGCAACTGCTTGTTCCTGTTGGCCACCATGATCTGATACTGCGGAGAGGGCTCTTATCACAACCGAGGCAACTCCAGTACCCATATGTGCTGAATAAGCCTCTTTTCTTCAGGTAACTTACTTCAGGAGTTTCATGATGGTGATGAAAAACTGACTGATGTGAAGAGACCAAGACTTTTCATTAGGAAGCTGCTGGTTTCTCGCCATGGATTTAGACTACCAGTTACCAAACCTGCCTGCACATCAGATCCACCTGGGGAATCAAAAAAATAACAGTGGCTGGGCCCAAACCCAGCTCTGTGCACAGCTCAGGCCTAAGCACTTAAAAGAAATCCTCTCTGGGTTAAAGTATAATCACAGTTGAGAATCATTGGCTGTGATTGTGCTATCTCTAGGAAAAAATTAATGTTTGTCCTTTGAAGAGGTATTTACTTTTTGGAGATGTGCAGTAATTGGCAAACATGTATTTCTGTCATGAGTGAGACTGTTACCAAATAAACTTGAATTGTAGGGCTCATGTCCTCCTTTATCCATGAAACTCAGAACGTCCCCTCCTACTATTTCCCAAGCAAAAGGTGTTAAAAAACATTCTCTTCCATCTTGCTGAAGGCTGCAGGGCAGGGGTTAACACCAACGGTCGCTCTCAAAGCACTCAGGGGACACCTCTTCCCATGGGAGGGGGAGTGGAGCTTTTTTACCACTGGAATGGATATGGATGAAAGTGTTCTCTCTGGAGACAGGCTCCAGACCTACTGATGAAGGTCCAAATTGACTTCGTTTTCAGTCTTTGACTTTCTTAGGCGATAACTTCTTTCTACAAGAGCACGAATCCGTGTCTCGGAAGTTTGTGTGTTAGCACTGTGGAGCGAAGGGGTAAAAAGTGGCAAGGGAGACAGGCTTGCACTGCCTCCTCTCCTGGGGAAAAGGCCAACAGCCATCAGAAGGAGCCCGCTCTGTAGAGAACCAGGTAAGATTAGATCAGGCAGACAGTCGCTAGTCCGGAGGGTCCCCCAAAAGAGGGTGTTCACAAGAAGAAACTAACTTTCTAACATCACCACACGAAGTGTGCTAGTAAATGTTTATCAGATGTCTGCGGGGTGATCCTTGACTTGTAGCACTGGCAGGTTTTCATTGTGGAATTATTCCCACCATCACAAACTGGAACCAAAGAGTCCCGGAAGGAGCGGGAAGAAAGGTACAAAATCAATTCTAGCAAGCTAACAGGAGGGCCCCTTTCCCATGGCTCTGGGGCTCCATGGACAGAAGGAGGGCCCAGCAATTCTTGGGCGTCCAGGTGTCATTTGTATATATGTCCGCTCCCTCTCATCTTTCAAGACAATCAACCAATCTTCCTCGTCCATATGATCTCATTGACTTACAGCTTAACAGAAGCCGTTCATCGGAACTAAAACTTATACTTGGGCCCAAATAGCCCAAAAGAACTAAAGGGCTAGATTTCTTTACAAAATAATAACAAGAAACATTTTCGAGCTATATTTCTGAATTGTCCTAGAACTGACTACACATAATTTGAAATATATTACCCTAGAATGAAACATGTATCGTTGATATAGTGCAGTCACAGATACCATTTAGTGTCTATTCCATACTAAGTATCCTTCTTTGTTTTGTTATTGTTTTATTTTTGGAGGAGCATTGGGGTTTGGACACAGGGCCTTCTCACTGAGCAACATCCTTAGCCCTATTATTATTATTAGGCAAAGTCTTGCTAACTTGCTAAATATCCAGGCTGGGCTCCAGTTTGTGATCTTCCTGCCTCAGTTTCCCAGTGCTGGAATTACGGGTGTGTGCTACCACACCCAGGTACTTTATATGTATCAATTCACCTAATCTTTATTGGAACTGTATGAGAAAGGTACTATTAGAATTGTACTTCGGGGCCAAATAACTATAGGGAAAACTTCTAAATGAAACATTATTCTAGTACCCGTGTGTCTAACCTGCGGCCCATGGGCTTCCGTGGCACTGGACAGCTAGGAGACCCCAAAGGATTGGAAAATTTAGCTTTATTGTGCAATGTTTAGCGATGTTTTCATGATCTGATTGTGTGTAGACAACAGAACAGTGTCGAGGAGGGTGGGGGGCAGCACTCTGCCTCCTGAGCCCCCACAGCCAGTCCAGCCCAGCCCTCCTGTGTGAGGCACTAAACGCAGTGGCGTGGCTTGGAGAGGCGTTCGCTGTTGTTAGGCAGACATTTATATTTCCTTGTTTAATGATTAAACTTGGGCTTGTGTTATTTCATAAATAATTTTTGAAAGTGAAAATACAAAAAAGAAAGTTTTGTTACATTTGCACGTCAGCTGTATTATACATCTTCTATGTGGCCCAAGACCGTTTCCCTTCACTCAGGGTGGCCCAGGCTCGTGTCACCAGGCAGGTTGAGACAGTTACAGTGGCCAATACCTTCTCGGTGTTTGCCAGGACCCGGATGTTTCCCATGAGCTCCCTGCTGGGCTCTTACACTGACATGTGAGTCAGGTGCTCCCTGATGCTGATTTTGCAATGAAGGAAATGGAAGGCAGAAAGCAACCTCAAGTGGCTCATCGATGGCAGAGCCAAGAAACGGAGGCCCTCTGTCACCAAAGCTTGCTGTCACACAGAGGGCCCCTCTACCTTCCAAGCAGGATGGTCACCAGACACATCCTGACCTTCGGCGTGGATGTCTGGCCTTGCTTAAAAGCAACGCGCTTCTTTAGGGAGGTGAATCTTTCTCACAAGGGAAGGGGATCAAGAGATAGGGAGACAGGAGGGAGGCGAGGGCAGGGGACGAGAGAAGAGTGAAGATTGCTCTGTGAAGACTGAGTCCCTTCAGGGATGGAATCATGTACTGCAAACACGTATTAATAAAGAGATTTTTTAAAAAACAATGCGTTTCTTATTCAAACGCTTTTCCATAGCCATTCTTCCAGATACCCACATTTCACTCAGGCCGTGAACAGTGTCTTTCGCCTTGGCAGGAGATATTAGTATTTGGCATTAGTGTTTGAGGACTGTGATTTAGAGATAAAACCTCCAGATGCCAACAGATCAAGAGATGAATTTGGAATCAAATGCAAGTCTCCTAATCACTAGTCAAGTTCTGTGGAGAACCACTGCCAAACAATGCAGAATTCAGCTGAAATGAAGGAATTAAAGAAAGTCTGTCCTACTTCTGAAGGGTCCCATCAATGGCTACCTGCGATTCTTCGGTAGTAGAAGAGTTTCCAAGTTTCTACCTCACCGGAGTGACATGATTTACACCTTTCATTCTGGGGTTGTCTTAGCTGAGCCACAGAGTGGTATCCTTCTGTAGACAAAGCTACTGGAGTTAAGAAACCGGAAGGGCTAGAAACTCCTTCTTAAGCAGTAAAATAAAGCTTAGCCGGTGGGGGATTTCCTTAACTCTCCAAACTCTGACATGTGCTAGGTAGTCAGGAAAGAATAACAAAATTCCCCAGGAAAAGTGTTTCACAAACGTCAGTGGTTGAAATGTGGCTTTCTGGGCAGCCATGGGCCTGATCTCCAATCCTGCTGGGCTGGTCTCAGATTGCTTCTGCAGGCAGAGCTGGAGGGCGGAGTCTCCCACAGTTCCCAGTAGACCTGGGGCTGCCCAGCCCACAGCTGAGGCTCCCTCTGAGGGTGTGAACCTCCATGCTACCTTCCCAGGAGAAGGCCTGGCGACTCTGCCAGCACCACCGGGTGATGGTGGGGAAGGAGACGCGTGCTAGTGCAGTGGGAAGCAAACTGCAGGGACCTTGCAGAGGTGCAGAAATTGAGCAGCAGCCTTAGGCAAACAGGACCAGATACCTGGAGTTGAAGAGAGAGAACAGGATGCTGGAGGGCAAGGAGATGCCTGAGGATCCTTCACAAAGGAGCTGCAAGGTGCAGAGCTGTCAAGAAGGTTCAGCCTGGGGGCCTGGGGAAAGGAGAGGAGTTTGGACGGGGTGCTGGCTTGACTGCCTGGAGAGGAGCAAGAAGTGTAAGTTACGGGTTCACACCAATAACCTGCAGTAGCCAGACATTGGCTGAGGGACAGACATGTAAGAGTTAAACGATCCAAGCACTGTTATATATGATGGCAATTTTATGTATTCCTTTACAGCACTCCAGCTCTGCTGTCATGCCTTCCCAGGATTCACTGAGTGACACAAAACCGTACAAAGAAACCAGGGGGCTTAGAGAAAAGTAGAGCCAGGGTACAATACCTGAGAACATTGTCAGTGACATAAAAAAGCTAGGAATCTAAGCCAGTCATGGTGGCACATGCTTGTAATCCCAACACTCTGAGAGGCTGAGGCAGGAGGATCTCGAGTTTGAGCCCAACTTGGACAACTTGGTGATTCAACAAGGCCCTGTCCAAAAAAACAAAAGGCTAACAATTTAGTTCAGTGTAGAGGCCTGGGTTCACGAATAAAAATGACAGCACAATTCTGTGCATGTTAAATGACTTATAAAAATGTAAATACTATAAGAAATAAGGCACTTTCTCTTGAAAAAGACCTAATGCAGGTGCTGGGAAGGTTGGAGCTTGGGTGGTAGGAAGAAAGTTATCCATACTTAAATGTGTACCTCGTAGGGGTGATGATTATGACCAGAAAAGAGGAAGGTTATCAAAATTTTCAATCCCTTTCAGTCTGAAAATCCTGAAGCTGGTTTTTCTGCCTTTGACTTACAAGGTGTGTGTGTGTGTGTGTGTGTGTGTGTGTGTGTGTGTGTGTGTATGTGTGTGTTACTGGGGACTACAACTCAGGAAGTGTTGAGCTACAGCCCCAGCCCTTTTTCATTTTACTTTGAGGAGGAGTCTTGCTAAACTGTTGAGGCCGGATTTAACCTCAGATCGACTGAGATAACAGGTATGTACCACCGGGCCCAGCGCACATGGAGAGGCCTGTGGGTGTATCCATTCTCATAGTTACCTGCCTCATCAAAATTGAAAATGTGACCCATGCACAGTCTTCTTCAGTGAACTTCTACATCCCTGCTGGACGTGCTTTTGCTGACTCTTTAATTGTCACCCGGGGCCTCGCTCAATAGCTAAAGCCTTTGGAGACTGCAGTGAAACTTGGATCTACAAATCAGCTGCTCGCAGTACAAACGACACCCCCTCTGCACAGGGAGGTGAACGCTGTTAATGCTTTTGTATAGAGAGACAGGTTGTCCGTGGGCTCATTTTATACCGTTTGGTTTTCAGTCTCGGCAATGTCCGTCTTTCCGTATCTTCTGTCTCTTCCTGCTCTTAGCCTACGCGGACTGATTTTTCAGCACTTGAAATTGTTCTGCCCACAGACATTTCTTTTATTCCCATGGTGCCCTGGTTTGAACGTGTCTTCCACAGTCCCTCTGTTGGAATCTTAATCCCCAGTGTAACAGTACTGAGAGATGTTTTGGTGACTGGGAACATATATGTGTTCATAAATACGAAACAATAGCCAAACACAGCCGTGCAGGGTAATGCACTTCAAGATAATTGAGCTAATTATGACAATACATCTACAAGCAGTGGGGCTGATGCCTGGAGCATGAATTTTGTGAATTTGAATAAATTCAGCCGGGTGTGGTTTTCGTGTTTTGTTTGTTTGTGTTTTTGGTACTGGGGATCAAACTCGGGCCCTTGTGCTTGTGAGGCAGGCAGCAGAACCACTGAGCTAAATCCCCAACCCATAGGTGTGGTTTTTTGTTAACCTAGTTTGCTCACTGAGAAAATATCCCGTGAAAGCTCGTATTATGCTCAAATTGACCCGTAATATTTTAATCTAATTGGAATAAATTTACATTTTCAAAACAAGTGTTAAATCCAGCTACATGTGGTCCCCTCTTCAAGTATTTTCTCAGTTGATGATGGTAACAACACTAAGTAGTACTCAGGAAAGTAAATAGTCCCATTGTACAGATGAGCAAAACCGAGGCTGAGAAGCATCTCATTGCTTGGACATCAGCCTGGAGCTGCCAGGAGGTAAGAGTTCTGACTGTGATTATGTCTCTGGCGCTATGTGTTCCTAAAGCCAGTTGTACCATCTTCTGGAAGCTTGTAAGCCAGAAAAATTTCTCCTCTAAGGTCAGTTTTGTGAGTAACTGCTGGGTTTCAAGAAAAACTGTATAGAGTTCTCTGGACAAAGTTCAAATTCTTTCTCAGCTGTGACTTCCGGTCATGTTTCTTAGGTTTAAATTTATTTTCAATGGATACAGAAAAATATGAAAATCATACGTCCTGGTGGGGTACCATGTAATGTCTTAATTGTAAATTAAACATCTTCCCTCAGCCACAGGATGAAGGAAACTGTTCTTGCGCCCTTGGGTGCCCGGTGAGGAGGCCCCATGTCAGCACAGCTGGGGCCCAGCTCTGGGAGGGCCCGACTCGGCTCGCGCCTTTCCGACCTTGTGCATTCTGGAGCCAGGGGCCCTTCCGCGCCCCGTCACGGACCCTGTGCAT
This sequence comes from Fukomys damarensis, assembly GCF_012274545.1. Lineage (NCBI taxonomy): Eukaryota > Metazoa > Chordata > Mammalia > Rodentia > Bathyergidae > Fukomys > Fukomys damarensis. The sequence continues at coordinate 5,208,855 of NW_022900933.1, forward strand.
CTGCCGTCACTCTCCTTCCTCATCAGGAGAGCAGATGCCCTTGGAATGGATCCTCTTTCCTCTGCCTGCGGTCCTGACAGCGCCTGGTCAAACCCCAGCTGTGTGGCGGGGAGGGACCTGACTGCTTCCACGTCCCGGCTCTGTCACGACGCCGTGTGGCGAGAGCCCGGTGTGTCGCAGGCGCTGAGAAGCACTTCGTGTCCACTCCTGCATCTTCTTCGCCACGCTCTGCGGGGGGCCCATCAGTGCCAGGACCTTGGCTTTTAGCGTGGCTTTCGGACGGGTTGTTCATTCCCAGCTTCCAACGCGAGCCCCAGTGGACGGGCCGGGAGGGACACACGGCGTGTTTGCCTGCGTGGCCCTGCCTCTCTGAGGGGAGGCTGCTGGAAGCCCTGTCTGCCTGTCATGTTCCTACTCAGCGGAGACCTGAAAATCTGTCAGTGACCTTCCCACGACCTGGATGACAACTTCCCAACCTGTCGCTGCCTGTCACTGGTGAGCCAGATGTAACTCCCTCCCATTCCACAGTACATGCGTAAGTGGCACCTTTGTGCACGCACGGATGAGCTTTAGATTTCCTTCCTTCCATCCTTTTTTCTTTCTTATTTTTAAATACCTGCGTTGGAACCTGTTCTGCAAATGTGAGAGGAAAAGAAAAAGAATGCAAAAAGCAGAGCAGTCTAGATGCAGAGGATTTTTTTTTTAACCTCATGAATGAGGCTTTTGAACTGAGTGACTGCGGCCTCTGTGTGACCCGTACCTTTCATGTCCTATTTCCAGCAGGAGCGGATCGTCTGAGGTGCCCTGGCCCCCGAGCCCGCGGTCAGCCCAGGCTGTGGCTCATCTCTCCTTGTCCTCAGCCCGCAGCGGCAGCCAGGGCCGCTGGCGAGGAGGGCCGATGGGCACTTCCTGCTGGGTTGCTCCAGTTCATTCCTTCAGGGATGGAAACCGGGAAGAGGGAAGGAAGGAGGCTTCACCCCAGGTGGCCAAGGCCAGCAAAACGAAGAAATACTTTCTGCAGACAGTGGGCGTTGGGTGGGGACGAGGGGGTGTCTCCTGGTTTGGATGTAAAACTTTCTGTCTTGACTAAACCCAGGTTCTCAGCACAGGGGATGTGACTCACGGCTGAAAAATTCCCCGCGGCCTTGGATGACATTTATGCTGATTATCTCTGAGTCACATTTCTGGGAGGATTCTTTTTCTTTCTTCCTTCCTTTCTTTTCTTTTTTTTTTTTTTTTTCCACCAGAGGCAAAGTGAAGGGAAAATGGCATGGACAGTGGTTTGGAAACAGCAGGGGAAATGGGGTCGCTTATGTTATTAGTGGGAGAGTTAAAGACATGCAAGAACGGAAAGAAAAACAAGGCAAGAAAGAAAGGGCATTAAGGAGGCAGGACTCAACTCCAAGTAAAAGGGGAGGAAAAGAGTATGTGCATCTGCAGCTGGACCCCGGTGATGCAGGGACGGGGCACCCTGGAGGATGCTGGGCTTCTGCCTGTCACTGTGAACGCAAACATTTAGAATGTAAGAGCTGGAGGCATCACGCATAACATTTACTTCCCAAAGATTTGCTGAGCACCTTCACCATGCCAGACTTTGTTCTCGGCACCAGAGATACACGGAAAACAATGTAAACTCCTGTCCTGGTGGGGTTTATGACAGTGGCAGGGAAAGGGAACAAACGGCATCTCTGAACCCAGCCCTTCTGACTACGAGTGGAAACATGTTTGGACTACTTAGGTTCAGGATGTGTAGCCTCTTCTGCAGAAGAGGGGAGGACATAGAATGGGACCCATCCGTTGCACTGGGGCTGAGGGGGGCAGGGGGAGCAGGCAGGGGCCCCTAAGCTTGCTAAGGTTAAAAGTTCTCTTAATGTAAATGTCAACGATCTAGGTTCAGTCATACACTTGAGTTTGTCCGGAGACAGGAAAAACAAGTCCAGAATCCCAGTAGGATTTCAAACCACCAACAGGAAAACAAAACAAACAGAACACTCCGCGCTACGTTAGCTTCCCTTCTACTTGACTTGGATTAATGAAGCTCAGGCAGTTTCATAGAAAAGCACCATTTGCAGCCAGCAAAGCAGTAATTTGGGGAGCAAAGGAGGCAAACCTATGGAGCACAAAATTCCGTGGACCAGAAATCGGAGCCTCTGGGCTCCATGGCCACAAACCACTCCTGGGGAGGCTGCGCCCCCAAGCCGAGGGACAGAGCTCAGAACACTGAGGGACCCAGAGGAGGTCCTTGCTGTGGAGGGCACAGGGGTAGCTAAGAAGGGGCTGGGGTCCTGAGAGGAAGACGGGAGGCAACCTCGACCAGGGGCAGGTGCTGTCTAAACAGCCAGGACCTCTCAGATTTAAGAAGGCCAGAGCGAGGACACAGATGCTCTCTGCAGCTTGCACGGAAGGCTCTCGAGAAAGGACCGAGGCTGCCTGGCTGGTCTCCCACTGAGAGCAAGGGCAGTGTTGCCTCACTGCCGCCCTGTGTCCTCTAAACTCAGGCCAGCCCTTGCCCATACCTTCAAACCCCATCCCGGCCATCTGGCTGCTGTCTTGACCCTACCTTCTGGCCAGGCCCTCGGGGCTCGGTCCTCCCAGCTGACCTCCCAGTGACCGCTGCACACCGGCCCAACCAGGATCGGCAGCCTCAGAGGGAAGTCTTTTAAAGACAGTGACAAGACATTATAAGGAGAGAGGGCCTGCAAGTGGAGGAGAGAGCAAAAGAAACAGGGATGGAGCCAGACAGCAGCGGGAAGCCTTCAAGGCTGGAGCCTTGGAGAGGAGAGGCCACGTGGGAGTGAGTCACACCCAGCGCATCCCTTCAGTCTCCGGAGACAACCAAGGTGTGGCTCGTCGGCCTCCCCAGCACCTCCCTGTTTAGTCACTGCCCTCTCCTGCGTCCCTCCCCTTCCCCTCAGCAGTAGCTGGGAGGGCCGGTCCTGAGGAGCTTCATCAAGCAGGCGAGGTCTCATCTACTCTTCCCAAGGCTTCTGTCTCTCCTCCTTACCCCAGCTCTGCCCTGTGTCACCAGTGTTGATTATGGAAGAGGCCGCATCAGAGCTTTGAGGGCTAGGACAGCATGGTTTTGACAAACTGCGTGCGTGAGTGCGTGTGTAGAATGGGTATCTTGTACCTACAGCTCTGACAAAGCGGTTTTTTATTTCACAGACCAGGGGATAAAAAGGATTGTTTAGGGGGTAGCCACCCAATTATGAATCAAGACAGACCCTGCGAATCTGGGAATGAGTAAATAGCTGTGTTTTAGGCCTCTGTACCATGTTATCTACAATTCCTTACCTGGGGATGAAGTAAATTATTATTACTGATGTTAACTATCATTTTTTGCTCGAAACAAGAGCTGGACCATGTGAGAAGCTAATGGCCCAGGACAGTGAGGAGGCGGGAGACATTCAGGATGACCCTCTGGCATTGGTTGTGTCTGGTTAAAGAAAAAGAAGACCACATCCTGGCTGGCAGCCTCTGACTGTCCAGAGACAGGAATGCTAGGTGCAGACAATCTGTAATAGGGCCTTCCCAGGGGTCAGCTGAAGCCCCTTACTAACACAAACGCCAATCTTTACCATTTTCAAATGAGTTACTTTATTACAGATATGATATTAAAATAGCATAAAGCCAAAGCTCAAGCCCAAACATACTACGTTCGACCAAGTTTTCAAGGTGCTCTGGCCGGGAAAGCGTGGAGGAAGGCCCTGAGTTTAGCTAATCTTCACCTAGTCTCATTCTTTCCCTCCCTGGTGCCAGTCTGTCCCTCTGAACCATTGCCAAGGGGCTCCTTGGGAGGCAGGTCCTCTACATCGTGACCAGACCCCCTTGATCTGGGTGACAGTGAAGGAACTGCATCTATGTCTTCGCCACTGAACAAACGGAGCTTCATCTGGGGTTGTTTGCTCATGTTTGTGCTTTGCCTTTCAACCATTTCTGCCTTTCCTAACCAACCTGCTAAATGCAACATTTACAACCGCCTTGAGGCGTTATTTGTGCCTGACTAGGGCCTGATCACATCAATCGAAGGCTGCCAGCTTCCCCTGCCAGAGGCAAGAGGCACCGGGGAAAATGGAAATTGGACAATAGTCTTGTATATTCTCTGCGCTGTCATGGATGGCCTTCAGCAGAAACAAATCAGTGGAATCAGAAGGACACAGTTTCCTGTTAACATAGAGCGATGCCAGACCCAGCAGACATTATTGTCTTGTGCCCGTGCCAGTCACTGTCAAGCATAGCATAAGTAATAACATATGCCTGGGATGCGGTTTGAGCAGAGTATTCGTTTGCTTTTGGCACCATACCACACACCTTCATATGCTTTATTGCCCTTTCCCAAACCTAGGGAGTTTTTAAAAAAAATTTTCCCCCAAGAACTATATTTGGCCGTTCTGCCGCATACCACCTCTTAAACAAAGCCAGCCAACTCACAATTCCCTTCAGCCTTGTTTTAAGCAGAGTTTTATACATAAGTATACATGCACACACACACACACACACACACACACACACACACACATACACACAATTATTACTGCATCACATAGGCTTAAAATAAACCTATGGTGTATTGGCCCTTCAGCAATCTTGCTTTTCCTCTGAAAATAGCTAGCTCCCTAAGACTGGCTTTAAGAGAAAAAAAATCTCTCACATCATATTTTTCTTAGTTTCCAGGCTGATCTTGAAGGTGATGATAGGTCATAAGCTGCAGCCGCAGCAAGGATGTTACAAGCCCTGGAGCAGGCGGAAAGTACATATGTGTTTGGAATGCAACAAAAGGGGAAAGTTACTAGTGCGCTTTGCTCCAAGATCCTGCATTTTTAACCCTTTATCCAAATCTGGAGAAAATACAATGCTGTTTGTTACTGAGCTTTCCCTTACAATGGTGTGGTTACGGTGGCGGTGTAAGTAGTCATCTGAATCACTTTGTTCAGTCTTAGTGGTTAAGAGCTTTGGTACCAGACAGAGCGAAGTCAGGTCCTAGCCCCCTGCCTTGTTAGATGTGTGACTCTGGGGAGGTTGATAAATTTTAGGACCTCGTATTCCTCCTCTGTGAAAGAGAGGAATACACTCTCCTTCCAGGGCTGTCACCAAGAACAAAGGTTTTCATCCTGCTCTGTTACGGAGGACATTGGCAAGCACTGTGGGTCCTAAGTGGAGTTGGAGTTGTTGAGAAAAGAGTATAGGGTTCAGGGTTATGGAGGAGTTAGGATCATGGGCAGAGTAGCCTTTCCACGAGGCTTGTATGCATCCTCTCACTCAATTGTCATGAGAATCTGGGAGATAATCGGGCAGACATTATAACCCCATTTCACAGCTAAAGAAATGATGTGCACCACTCGAACTGACAAAGGTGTGAGTGGACCCTACGGCTCCAGTATATTTGCAAGGGCTCCAATCCCTCTGTTAAATCTGGCCTAACCATTTCTCTGTAGAAAGTGAACTGAAGCCTAACTTGACGTGCAAGTACACTGTAACCTACTCTTGTAACAAGTAGCCGAATCTCAGCCAATCACAAGTTACCAAATGTTTGAACCATGTTCAAATAGGACAGCTGGTAAACTATATCTGTATCTCACTTCCATTTTCTGTATGTCATTTGGCCCATGTGTGGGGTGGCAGAGTTGTTCTGAGCCATTTTTTTGGTCCAGAATACTGACCTCTAGAATCACAAATAAATCCAATTAAGATCTGCAAAACTAGATTTGTTGTAATTTTGTCTTTTAACATCTCTCAGGGCTTAACTGATTTGTTCTTGGAACTTCCTTAGTTCCCCAAGGTCCTACTCCTCCCTTTCCTTCCCAAGAAAGGCAGAGTTCCCTCCCCTCTACCTCATTCCTCACACTCCTAGGCCTGTGCTGCCTCCTGTGGCCTCCTAGCAGAGGAGTGGCTTCTCACATGTGGATAGGACTTGCACATGAGATGATTTGACTGGCTTGCATCAAATTTTCTTTCCTACAAGTCCATTTCTGCAATCGGTTCTTTTCTCCAGAAGGCCTTCCTGAAATGCAAACGTATTACCTGGAAGGACTCTTAGATTAACCCTTCATCTTTGTACCTGAGATAGACTTTTACTTGTAGACAGAAACAAGTAACTGTTGATAAGAGGAAGGAGACCTCCACTGTGGGGTGGGGGACTCTGGCTAAGTTCGATCTTATGTCAAGCTCCCAAGCAGGCCCACTGGGAGAGAGAAACTGTGAATAGGAAGCTCATTGCAGACGGCCCTCAGGATCAATGCCTGCAGATCGAGATGGGGAAAATGTATTAGCTATGTTCCCGTGGCTGGGACACAATACCTGCCTGACACCCACAATTTAAAGGAGCAGAGATTTATTTGGCTCAGTTTCCTGTGGGTGTAGCCCATTGGCTGGCTCCAAGGCAGAATCAAGAAACAGCATGGTAGATGGGCCTGACAGAGAAAATCTGTTCAACCCATGGCAGTCAGGAAGAACAGGGCACAAGAATACACCCTTCCAGGTCCCGACTCCAGTGATTCACCTTCAACCATGCCCTGCACCCATCAGAACATTCAGCATTGAACTCATCGGTGAGGATACAATGCACCCATGATCCAGGCACCTCCCATACACATGAGACTTTGGGGGGACATTTTAGATCTAAACCATGATAAGTAAGCAGGAATCCGATGATGAAGGATTAAATAGCAATAGGACTAGCAGGCCTTTATAACACTGCACTGAGTGCCCTATCACGGATGGCAGACTGCTGCTAGGGGATGTGACCTTGGATGAGGTATTATCTAATTGTAGTTCTTGGAAAGAGGCTCAGCTGAGGCCCCGTACCCACCCTATTCTCAGCAAATAGGGAAACAAGACCTCAGCCCTAATGGAGGATAGTGGTGGAATGCCATATTAGCTGTTAGGGCAGAAGGCAAATGTGAAACCCCGGGAGCCTAAAGCAATGGGTTGGCTGGGAGATGGATGCTTGGGGCTTAAGATTTTGGTGATGACTTTAGGACTAAAGAACTGCAAAAAGAAGAATTTTTTTTTTAACCTGTAACCAAAACAATAGGAGACATCTTGAGTTAGCTGGAAAGGAGTGGAACCTAGAACTCCTTAAGTCATGGCACCATGACTTACCCTGTGAACCAAATGTGTCAAAATTAACCCAGAGAAGATATTTGTAAAATAAAAGATTTTAGGCCCTGGATATAGGAAGAGATGTGTTCGTGGTTCAAGCCAAGCCAATAAGACTTCTTCACTGAGAATATTTTCCTCTCCAAATTAAAGCTAGTGTAGAGTCTTTCCCCTCTGGTTCTGGAGTCATGAATATTTTAATGCTTAAGGTAACCATAGCCAGTGGCATGGAGAAAATGAATTTGAGAGGTTATACTTTGGATCTTAAATGTCCTTCAAAGGCCATGGGCAAAGGCTTGGTCACCAGTCTGTGGCACTATGGGAGGAGGTGGTTGAAACTTTAAGGGCTGGGCCTCGCTGGAGGAAGTAGGGATGTGTCCTTGAGGGGCATAAGCCAAAATGAATGTTTTCCTTCCTATAAGCTGTTTATCTCATGCGTTTTGTCACAGTGACAGAAAGCCAACACAGAAATTAAAGCAGATATAACTAACAAGAACAGAGAGGCTTGCTAATAGTGATCAAGGCCTTGAACTAAGTTACTTCTGGTTTTTTATATTTGGGTAATGGATTTCCTGGTTCTCAGAAGATAGTATTGAGCATGTGAGGCTATTGCAGGAAGATGCGATCACATATAAATGTGGAATTCTGAGATGCATAGTCTATCAGAGGGGGGAGAAAAGAGGAATGGAGATGGAATAAAAATGGGAGAAAGGGCTCCGTTTTCCTTCCCTTGCTACATGGGCACATACAATCAATTTTGTGTGTGTGTGTGTGTGTGTGTGTGTGTGTGTGTGTGTGTCTTGGGTAGTGAGGGATGTTTGTATTCCTTTCTTCTTTGGAGCCTAAAACAAAACAAAACACTCTTTCCAAATAGTGTTCCAGATGTCACCACCAACAGAAGTGCCTTTGATATAGAACTTTGAGCCTTTCCTTCCCACCTGGGACTTTGGCTGGTGGGGGTTGGAGGCTTGGGTCCCCTGACATTGTGTCTCTGGGTGTTGGTTCCTATGTGAAGCTAAAAGTTTCCAGTGCTTTGTATCTTGCACCGAGATGTGTCAGCAAACAAGTCTTGTATGACTTCCCCCAAATCTACTTGAAAGAGGAATTCCTTGTTGCCACATTATCTTGGTCTTTTCCAACCACCGACCCCAGCACCAGGGCACATTTCTCAGAATTCCTCTCACTGAGACCCACTTTCTCTGTGGCATTTCAGGGCCTTAATTTGAGGATGAGGAATTCCTTCAAGACCGGAGGTTGAAGGTTGCGGCATAATTGGTTTAGATTGAGAGAAGAGAGCAAGCAACTATTTTGGACATACACAGTTAATCCCGGAGAAATTACATTTCTTTATTTGCAGTGGTGGTAGAAGTGGTAACGGTGATGGTGGCAGTGGTAAGTGAATATGAGGTGGTGATGGTGATGGTGATGAAGAAGGCCAAGCAAGAGAGGATGGTCTTTCTTACCACGCTCTGAGCCATGGTCACTAATGTGTTTGCTCTTCCACAAAATATGCATTTAAAATATGAAACATTAGATAAAAACTCACAGAGAGATTCATTCCATTTTTTCCTTCCCTTTGGCTATGGAAAAAATCAGGTTACCAAGCCCTGTTTCTTACTTTTAAGAAGAACACCCACTAGCTCTCCTTCTTCACCTTCTCTAAGTCCACTTTCTTCTCTTTTTTGTCTTCTTCTTCTGTCTCCTTCCTCTTCCCTGTCTCCAAATTAATCTTAGCAGGAAGTCCTGAAGCAAACGATCAGGTTACAAGTCTCCGTGTGATCACCCGTCTTCTTTCATTATTTCTGACATAAACAGAACTGTCAGCTTTCCCCGAGACCTGCCTTTGGTTCAGGGTTGGGGTTGGAGGATACATAAGGATTAGGGAGCCGAAGGGTGCTCCAGTGTAATGAAAAGACTGTAACGGAAGGATGGAAATGATCTCCAATTCCAAACTTGTGTGCACTTTTAGACCATCACATTTGAGGGGAACTGCTGATTACGGCTGTAAAATATTTACATGATTGTGGCTTATTTTATAAAGTAGAGGTCGGGGGCACTTCATTAACCAGCTTTATTTCTTGATACAACCCATTGTAATTTCCTTGAATGCTTAGACTTGATACACAATTAAAGAATAGGGTAATTGCCAGCCATATTTCCTGAAGATTGGTGCCTCTGATGGGCTGCTTTGTGGAAGACCGGGAGAATGTGTTTGCATGGGAAGGTCATCTCTGTGAGAGGCCATTTATCTTTTTTCTGGTCCCTCATTCAGAGCAGCCACAGTTTTCTGAAGGAGCCACACACACAATACTCCAACAGTGTTTCAGGTGGACAGTGCCGGGGCCATGCTGATGGTTTAGGGACATTTCAGGACTTTAACATTTTGGTAACTCAGGCCCCATAAATCATTGTATTACATCAAGTCTATTTAAAGTCCCTCTGGGCAGCTGTTTAAAATACTGTCACGGCGGTAAGCAATGTACCCAGAGTCACATGGCAGGTCTGGGCTAGAAGGGGTGGGTTTTATTTGTGTTTCTCTAACTACAGTTAGGCTTACCCTCTGACGCTTCACTTGAAAAATCCCTCCACTTCTGGTTATTTTAAAGTCAGGATATGGGGGCCAGGGAGTCCATCAGGGTTAAACCTTCCCATCAGATCAAGTTCTTTTTCCTTCCAGACTTCTTTCCGATCATTAAGTGAAACAAGCACAAATTGTTAGCTTCAGATTAATATGTTTAATAAGTGAAATCTGGACTCTTTCAAAAAGGCTGGCAGCCTGGAGGATTGCTTGCAGCTGATGGCTCCTATGGGTTTTTCCCAGGTCATCACTGGGGGTTGAGGCCGCTGGTGTAGCACCTGTGGACCACTCAGGCCTAATTACCCAAGGGAGCACACCTTTGCTAGTTCTGCTCTGGCCTCCAGATTTGCTTTGGGGTCTGACAAAGTAGGGGTGTCTGGAGCCCAAATCCTAAGAGAGAATCCTGAAGCCAGGCAAGGGGTGTTCCCTCTAGAAGGCAGCATTTCTATAGGCAAAATGCCTTCCTTTCACTGGGGCTCCGCACTCTGAAGAGGATGCTTGCCTGGTTTCATCCTCCATGTGTTCTGGCCTGGATTAACTAGGAATGACAGAGAGAGAGAGAGAGG
>NW_022900933.1:5219213-5240108 GCF_012274545.1 Fukomys damarensis
AAAAAAAAAAAAAAAAAAAAAAGACATGGTCCCAATCAGAACTTTTCAATCAGAAAAAATATATAAAACTCAAATATGCCATCTTAATTTCAGTAGATTTACAAAATCACATTTTTTTTTTCTGAGACAGGGTCTCACTTTGTAGTTCAGGCTGGCCTCAAACTTGTGGCAATCCTCTTGCCTCTGCCTCTCGAGTGCTGGGATTACAGACGTGAGCCACCATGCCTGGCAAATGTTACCTTTTCATTTTGAATTCCATATGGGGAGCGAAGCCCCAGGGCCCAGTGCCCTCTGCAGTCTTGGCCTTCCAATGGACTTGGTTCTTTACTGGTATGAGGTGTAACCCAAAACCTCAGCAAATGTTTAATTAAAATATTAATAGACCTGTTGCCATTAATTCCCCTCACTTCAAAATATTTACAGAATCTTCTGCCAAATAGAAACATAATGGCGTGGCCTCATCTACCTATTTGCTAGATCTGGCGCCATGCAGACACCATTCTGACTCTTCCCCAAAGTCAAAATGACCACGAAAGATAAATGTTTTGAAGTGATTCAGGACATCAAGGCAGCAACAACCGAGCAACCAAAGACTCACAGAAGAATATTTTTAGAACGGCTTCAGAAAGTGGCAAGAATGATAGGATAAATGTGTTCAAAGTGAGGGGGGCTAATTTTGAGGCGGAATAAAGGCAGTGTGTCTTTAATTGGGGTACATTTTAAATAACATTCATCATAATTTTTGACTACACATTGTTTTCATTACTTTTATCATTGCTGGGGCCGAATACCCAACACCTCAAGTTAACGGAAGAAAGGTTTATTTTTGCTCCCAATTTGTAGATGTTTCAGACCATAGTCCAAGTCAGGGTGACATGGCAGAGGGGCATCACAGAGGAGAAACAGTTCATGGTATGGCAGGCAGAGGGCAGCAAAAGCAGCAAGCAGCCTTGTTTCTTTCCCTTTTATTCCACCCAGGCTATGATTCTATTGTTTGGTGCCACCCACACCCAGGGTGGGGCTTTCCTGTACAATAATCCATTCAGCCACACCCAGAACTATGCTAATCCAACTAGGGGACCAATTCAGATATCACACATGAGCTAGTCCATAGCCACACATCCTATATCTAGCTACCTCTGAAAGCCCCACCTATAAGTGCAGGAGGCTTTGGGGGACATCTAGATATAGGCCATAACATGCACTGTATAGAGCAGTGATCAATTCGTCAAATCAGTTCATAAGCATGAATTAAAAGCAGGGACATAATGTGAAATAGGAAGTAAAGGGCTAAAGGTGTAGGGAAAGTGTGAAGGGTGGGGGAAAGGAAAAAAGGGAGAGGAAAAAAATATGAGAAACTGAAAAAATGGAAATAAAGTGTTTGTAAATGGGGAGGGGAGGAGGGGTGAAGGGAGGGCAAGGACAAGGGGAAAAAATGAGAACCAAGACCTATTATGTAAAGGTACAGGATCCCAATGATGAATGTAACTGTATTGTATGCCTAGATTGTACCAATAAACTCAATAAAATAAATAAATAAAAGTAGGGACTTTGGAGTCATGATCCAAGTTTGACTTTCAGCATACAGTTTACTTGTCATGTGACCTTGGAAAGGTGACTGGACATGTCTGAATTTTGGATTCATTTGTTGGGAGGATTAAGATAAAGTACACTCTACATTATATATGTGGTTTCTATTAATGAGATAATGTTATGTACTCTGTATCTCTGCTTTCCACTGGATTTGCCCCAAGGGCCTTGTAGCTCTCCTGCTTGAAGGATAGGAGCAGCCTTATCTCTCTGCCTTTGCCAGTTGAGGAAAGAGGCAGGGAAGGCAGCCTCTTTGGACCTCCCTGGGCCTCCCTAAGTCTCCCACGGGTCGGATTCCTTTGCTTTGGTCAAACCCGGGACCCGCTTGGATGCCAACCGCACCGCCCTGCTGCATCAGAGACACCCCCACCCACTGAAGTTTGTGGATTAAAAATAATTAAAAACAAACCAATAACACACCAAACAAAACCCCAGCAACCCAGGAGAACGGGATTCCAGGGATGGCCTGTCCCTTCCCAAACAAAGCACGTGTAGAACAGAGATGTGCCTTCTCCCTGGAGCCCAAGCAGCGTCCGGCCCAGACACACAGCCAGGAGGCGCCGGTGTTTGGGGATCCCAACAGGGCCCCAACCTGCCTGTGCCCTGGCCCTGACCTTGCTGAGGTTTCATACTGGGTCACTGTTTGTTTAAAAAACAGAGCAAAAGAACTGAGGCTAAGCGCTTAATTCTTTTTTGTAAAATTCTCAAGTAAGTATTGGAAAAGAGCAATTAAAGGGGGAGTGGAATTGTACCCCCCATACGATAGTCCTCTTTTCTGAGCTCTGGGGTGTGAGGGGCCTTTCCCAGTCAGCCTTTCATGGAAGTGCCCTTCATGAGTAAGAGACTGCGCTGTTAATTTGGCTTTCTGGAAAGTGTCTTTATTTCCTATTGTGGGGCCATGTTTCCCTTCCTCCCTGCCCTCCACTCTTTTTTTCTGGTTGTTTGTTACTTGATTTTTTTTTTTCCTGACATTGATCACTGCTTTTTAATCCTTTGCTTTCCAGTTTGTTGTTTTGGTTCTAGGGATCCTAGGAGTGCTCTACAATTGAGCTACATCCCCAGCCCTTTTACATTTTTTTTTATTATTTTGAAATAGGGTCTTGCTAAATTGCCCAGGTGGGACTAAAAATTGCCATCCACCTGCCTCAGCTTCCTTCAGTGATCATATTACAGGTGACCTCCACAAGCCATTACTTTGTGAAGTTTGACGGCACCATTTTTTGCCCTGTCCCCTTTCTTTATCACCTGCAGTCAAACAAAATTTGAACTAATGTTTACAATTATCTTTAGTTTTCAGTATATCTGTAGAGCCTCTCTCCAACAGTAAAATATGGATATAATTTTATTTCAGCTTTCATGTAATGATTTTAGTATCTTTTTTACCTTGGACAAGTCATGTGGCCTTCCTAAGACTTCACTTCTTTATCTGGAAAGTGGGGTTAATTATGCTCAACTTAGCATGCTGGACTGATAAAATATGTTGCCTATAATAATGTTCTCCCCACATAGAGCACACAGCATAGGGGCAGCTATCACAATCCATATGGTATTGCCTTTTGGATAAAAAGAGCTTTGTAACCATCCCTACCCTGCACTCTCAAAGAAAACTTCAGTTACAGTTCCCGGGCTCTGGTTTCTCAGGTTGATCAAATCTTCCCAGGCTTTGTGCTTCAAATTTTGGAAGAAGGAATTCTTTCCCACCTGAACATCAACTTCAGTCTCCTAAATAGTCTCTCTGCTTCCTAGTTCACCCTGCTTTAGTTGCTATTCCAAATAGCAATCAACATAGCTCTTATGATTTAGATCTAGAAGTGCCCCAAAAGCCTTGTGTGTTCAAAGTCAGGGCTTTAGGGAAATGTTTGGACCACAAGGGTATTGTAGGCATTGTAGATTCACCACTGGTAAGTTCAGTGGCTGAGTATGATATTGGGAGGTGAGGCCTGGTAGGAAGAGATGTATCACTGGGGTCACAACCTGGAAAGGTAAATCTCCCTCCCTGTCTTCTTCTCTCTCTCTCTCTGCTTCCTGGCCACCATGACATGGACAGTTTTCTTTTTCAGGGCCTTCTACCCACACTATTTCTGTCTTGGAGCCAGCCAGCTGTGGACTGAGACTACAGAGAGCATGGATTTTAAAATATTAGCATTAAAAAGAAGCCAAGTACTTTTCATCAGGACAATAGAAAAGATGACTTGAGGACACCTCAGGAATCAGCAAGACCCACCACTTCAAAGGCTCATGAGTGTGAAAGTGAAAGACTTTGCCTTGAGAAGAGAGTAAAAAGGCACCCTACTAAAGAAGGGCTACCTAGGGAATTGGTTCCCTGACATTCAATTCACAGTGCTCAGCCATCTAGGCACTTGGATGCCTCTATAGCCATGATCCAGGGAGGCCTGGCCACTGCTAGAACTGGTGGTAGAACTTTGCTTCCTCTACATGGCAATGGTTTTATGGCCATGCAGAATGCAAGAGTTGTGAGGTCAGAGATATTTCCACCCAGATTTCAGAAAAAGGCCTAGGAGGCCAGGCAGTGTGCCCCTGAGAAAGCAGAGCATGAAAATTTGAAGCCAAAAGTGTAGTGGAGACTTCAGGAAGTTAGAGATTCCAGGAATATGAAAGATATGCTTAGGCAGGCTGTAGGCAGTGAGTGAAGCTAACCCAAGTGAGGTAGTAAGGGCTTCAACTAGCACTGTGTAGTAGTGGTGGGGCCATTCAAGCCCTTTGGAATTCACATCTCACTGCAACTTGCACCAGGTGCTAGATACAAATCTACAGGATTTAATGTTTTCCCTGTCAGGTTTCAGTCCTGCATTAGTCCTATTCCTTTCTTATCCCTCTATTTCTCTCTCAGAATGGGAATGTTTACTCTGTGCCATTGTATATTGGGAGTTTTTAATTTTCTTTTTTATGCTTATGGGTGCTTACAGTTAAGAATTTGCCTTGAGTCTCAGAGGAGATTTTGGACTTTGATTTTTCAACAATACTGAAACTTTTAAACCTTTGGTGACTCTTAGATATCGGCTACATGCATTTTGTCTAAAGAGATGGATATGAGATTGTTGGGATCCAGGAACAGAGTGCAATGGATTAATCCACTGGTGAGTTCAGTGGCTGAGTGTTCTTTCAGGAAGTGGAGCTTGGTCTGAATAGGCAGGTCACTGTGGCTACGACCTGAGAGGTTGTATACCCCTCCCTGGATCCTGCTTTCACTATCTGCTTTTTGGCCACTGTGACTTGAATAACTTTCCTGCACAGTAGACCCTTTCACCATGCTGTTTCTGCCTAGAAACCAGCCAGCTATGGAGAGAAACTTTTGAAACCGTGAGCTCAAATAAACCTCTCCTTTAAGTTGTATGTGTTGGATTTTGCATCTCAGTGATGGCAAAAATGACTAAGAAAATAAATAGTCTTCAAAGACAAAACTTTGAAGCCAAAGAAAGTAAGGATCCGTAAATCCCAGGTTATCCTTGAAGTCTTTCAGTGGTTCCTCCTTTACCTTGAATGAAATCTGAGCTGCACCATCTCAGTCCGAGGTCCACTGCCACCACTCTGCCTCTCAAACATTTCATCCATGTGCCTCGATTCTGTCCGTGCTCTTCTCTGATGATGCGGAGCTCTCCATGCCTCGAAGGTGTCCTCTCACTGCTCTCCGCTGACTGACTCTTTCAGCTCAACACTCATCTCCTCAGAGATGCCACTAAACCTGACCCCAAGTAGCACCCAAACCCCATTCCCAGGTACCCTCTGCTGCAGTTTGGACCTTGAATGCCCCCCAAAGGTCATGTGTTAATGCCTTGGTTCCCAGCTTGACGCTACTGAAAGACGGTGGACATTTAAAAGGAGGAGTCTAGTGGGAGATTTTAGGTTTTTAAAGGTGTGGTGCATCAGTCTCTTCCTGTTTCTCTTTGCTTTGTAGCTGCCATGAATTGAACCCTCATGCACTCCTCACCATGATGTGCTGGTTTGACATGGGGTCCAAAGCAACAGCGTCTCTTGATCATGGACTGAAATCTCCAAAACTGTGAGCTAAGATAAATCTTTTTAAAAGTTGTGTTATCTCAGCTGTTTATTACAGTAATGGAAAGCTGATGCATGCTTTATTTATATCACTTTGGGTTTTGCCATAGCACTTAAATCATTTAGTCTTTCATTGAATGAATGAACCTACAATTTAGGAGGGAAACTACTATGGCTATGAACAGATGAAGAGATAAAGAAAATTTGGTATGTATACACAATGGAGTACTACTCTGTCATAAAGAAGAATAAACTTCAAGTCACTTCCAGGAAAATAGATGCACCTTGAGTCTATAATGTTAAGTGAAAAAGTAAAACACGCAAAGTTAAATATTGCCTGGTTTCTCTTGCATGAGAAGCCAAAAATATAAGTAAAGAGCACAGAAAATAGGGAGATAGATCTTTTGCAAATGGGAAGACCAAGAGATGGAGGGGGGAGAAGAGAGTGGAAGAGAAGAGTATGAGAAAGAATTAAGATTTGTTATATACAGGTACCAACTCTCCACAAAAAATGCAATCATTAGGTATTGCAAATATGTAGTGATAAAAAATAAAAAACAAACAAAAAAAAATCAGCTCAAGTCAAAAAGCCACAGAAACAAGTGCAGTATCTTGTAATGAAAGGAGTCACGTGATTAACCAATTTCTAAAATCAAAACAAAAAAAGCATTATTAATAGAAGACCTGATTCTATGACCGTGCTCGAAGGTTGAGTGGGTGTAATCTTGTCCTAGGAAAACTATGGAAACACTTAGAAAAGCTCGAGAAAATCTGACTTCCCTTTGGTCTGAAGGTGAAAAAACTTTCCCCAAACAACTCAATGAAAGTGGTAGGAAAGAATGGGCTTATAACTGGAACTATGATAATTTCTTATGCATTCTAGTCTCCTGACTAAGCTCTTTTGTTTTCCACCTCTTCTGACTATATCTGTCAGATAATTGGCTTTCACTCATTTTTTTTCTCATGCTCTACCAATAAGCCTTATTTTCTTCAATTTAATGACATTTTTGGCTTCTGTGGAGAAAATTATGAAGACAGCATATATATTACTAACAACTGGGTCTGAGTTTTCCTAGTCTCATCTCTTTCTGGTGCACCAGATCTGATTTGTTTATAAGCCCTTAGTTTTGAGTGCTTTGGAAGTTTGTTGAGTTACTGCAAATTATATGTATCATATTTTTTGACTAATTTGGTTTTGATCAAATCCCCAATACTTTCTCCTAAGTTCATTCCCCTCGGTTCACAAACTCATATGTATTCCAGAAGCATGTAATCTCATGGTTAGGTTCATTTATGCTCAGCTTACCCCACAGTCACTGGCAGGCAAATAGATGCACAAAGATGTGAAGAATAAGAAACTTCCTAAAGCATCACATGCATGCAAGTGTGTGTGTGTGTGTGTGTGTGTGTGTGTGTGTGTGCCTGAAATGATGAAGTGTTTGCGCAGAATCTTAATTAGGTAATTCCATTAGTTAGGCATTGTTCTGATTTACAAAATAGAAGGATTTTAAATAGTTGATATAACTATTTATTTGAATTTACTTTCTCTTTTTTAAGCAGCTATTTCTATCGTTCTGTGGTCTTTCCAGGATTTCCCCCTTCTCTATTCAAAGGCTGAGCAAACACTTTCAGATTAGATTCGTTTTCCTGCATGCAAATCCATGGCACCCATATTATATTATAACCATATAATTTGATGCAAGTTAACTGTGGCTAGGCTTCCCTAAATAGGATAAGAGATGTGTAATAGGGATTAAATAGGGATAGAAATGTGCAGTCTGCAAAGTTGTTATGAGGGAAGCCAAATAAGCTCCTAGAATAATATATAGTTTACTGTAGACTTTTAACCAATGGCAAGTGGTCTAATCTATTCAATCTTCAAGAACATTTTCAATGAAGTTTTATGTTGTTATTATAATTAGTTGGCTCACACAGGAGTGTGTGTGTGTGTGTGTGTGTGTGTGCGTGTGTATGTGTATGTAAAGGTGCTTGAAGACAGGATATCTGAAGAATATCCAGGTACTCAAGGTAGTACCTTGTTGGTCCGCTTTCAGAAGGGTCTCTTCAAGAGAAGCAGATCTTGCTGGTATTTAGGCAACAGGACCCTACTATGTTTAACCATCTTTCCTAATCCATAGCTTCAGTAGATGGTCTAAGTCCAGTTAAATGTTGATGAGGATCATGATGGCTTAGGAGCCACACTTTGTAGGATGTTATCATAATATCTATAGACTTCATGACATTTGTGTATATGACCCATGGAACTTTACTCTCCCTTCTTAGAGTTATTGGCTATCTGTAATACCACTCAGCAAAAAGAACAACCACTTCAAAATTGGGCTCTGAAGAGACCATCTCTGTCCTAGTGGATCTAAAATGGTAACCCCAGAATAAAGTGACCCATGAACACGAGGTGTCTCCAGGTCCAGGATCTGCAGACCACGGGCTGTGTTTGTTGCTAGGAAAGGGAGTATTTATAGGAAACAGTGAAAGGCAAGGTAAGTCATTCTAGGGAACCATGGGAAAGATGGTGTCAGATGGCAGGGCAGACCACTGTGGTAACCTCCAGAAGTAATTATGGACATCTGGAATGATGAAAAGAACTGAAGGATGGCAGGCATTCTGCATTTGAGACTGGGTTTTCCCAACGGAAGATAAATGGAAAAAACATGTTTGCTTTAACTGCTGACTCATGGTACAAAGTTTTAATTCAGAGACTTTAATTGAAAATGCAGCAAGAATGTAAAAGATTTACATAGAAAAATATTTTAGTATATTGGCAAGACATTAATTACAAAACCAGATGGTCATGGTAGAAAAATCAACCAAGAGGCCTTTGTTTTTCATTTGCTTTATTAGCATGAAACATTTTGCTCTGAAAAGTTCAATATCTTCTAAATTATAAGCAACACCAATTTTCTGTTAAGAATAAAATGTGCTTATCTAGTGTTTTTGAATACATGTACCAAAAAGAAAAACCCCGCAGAAATCTTCACATCTGAAACTGCAATATAAAAGCATTCTTCAGATAGAAGCTTCATGAACAAGACACTGGTTCTGTCTCCCCAGAGACTGATCTAATGAGACCATATTTCTTGGCTTCTATTGACCGTGACTGCTATCTCAGTCAGTGGTCATTTGTCTGCAACAGAAGGTTGGAACAGAACAGCCTGAAATTAGCTCAGCGAGGAGAGTTTATTGTAAGGATACCAGAGGCATTTGCTTTTAGAGAACCCACACACAGTGGGTTTTATAGGGTTAGAAAGTTCATATGATAATCTGTCCTTCCATCTTCCTTTTAAGCCACAAAGTACCTACTTTCTTCTCCCTCTGCACACCTGTGCTGTGATCAGCCCCACTGCTTCCCCAGGCTGTCTTTTCTGCTTTCCTGAAATTAGTGGGCTGAAAAATAAGCCCATCATGGCTGCCTGTTTGAGTTTAAATCTATTGTCCTCTTTTTCATTTACTACTTGTTCCATCTGTTTTTATTCTTCTTTGTCTCCTTTCTTGTCTTCCGCCTTTCCCTGCGTCAATCTAGAATTTAAAAACTCATTCCATTTCCCACTCCTTATTTGCTTGTTGTTTATACATTCTTTCATTATTCTTTTTGTGGTTACTGCACAGATTACAAACACGCATCCTTCACTCATACTTAAGTATAAATTAGTACCATAGAACTTCTGAGACAGCGAAAGAACCTTACAACATTTGAGCCTGTTACTGTGGGCTGTATATCTATGTCCCCCTTTCCTAAATGCATATGTTCAAAGCCTTGCCTTCAAGGTGATGGCATTAGGAGGAGGTGGAGACCTTGGGAGGAGATTAGGTCTTAAAGAAAAAGCCCTTGTGAGTGGAATTAGTGTCCTTATAAAGGAGGCCTGAACACATGGAACTTTCTCCAAAATAAACCACGAACTAGCCACTAAGGCATGCTTAAGTAATGCAAAATAACTGAAAATTTACTGTGCATATTATCAGAGCATAGCAAAATGAAACCAGAAATTAATGGCAAAAGAAACTATAGAAAATATGCAAATGCCTGGAAATTAAGCAACACATTCTTGAATAGTCAGTGGGTCCTAGAAGAAATTAAGAAAGAAATAAGACAATTTCTAGAACAAAATGGCAATGACAATATAACATACCAGAACATATGAGGCACAATAAAAGCAGTCCTACTAGGGTTGTTTATAGCTGTGAATGCTCACTTCAGACAAACATAAATAACCTAATGATGCTCCTCAGGGTCCTAGAGAAACAAGAACAATCCAAATCCAGAGCTAGTAGAAGGAAGGAAATTATAAAAATTGGAGCAAATGTTAATAAAATGGAAACTAAAAATGCTGCACAGAGAATCAATGAAGACCCGGTTCTTTGAAAGAATAAACAGGAAAGGCAAACTCCTAGCCAATCTCACCCCACTCAAAAAGAGGCAAAAAACCCCCACAAATCACTACAATTAGAAATTTAAAATGTCAAATCACAATGGACACTAACTCCACAGTATTATTACCACTACTTCATGAAGCTGTATGCCAATAAATCAGAGAACTCAGAAGAAATGGAGAGACTCCTTGATACATATGAATTACCAAAACAAAACCAAGAAGACTTAAAAATCCCTCCTAATCCAATAAGAGGAAATGAACTTGAGACAATAAGAAATAAAACCTACCCCCCAAAAACATCCAGGGCCTGATGGATTCACTGCAGACTTTTACAAGAACATCAGGAAAGATCTAGCACCAATACTCAAACTCATTAATGAAACTGAAAGGAAAGGAGTACTACCAAAGTCATTCTTGGAAGCTAGCACTACCCTAATTCCAAAACCAGACAAGGATCCAACAGAAAAAGACAATGACTGGCCAGTCTCTTTAGTGAACATAGATACAAAAATCCTCAACAAGATACTGGCAAAAAGAATGCAACAAATCAACAAAAAGATCATACACCATGACCAAGTGGGCTTTATTCCAGTGATGCAGGGATGGTTTCACATATGAAAATCAATAAATGTAATACACCCCATAAACAGAAGCAAGGATACAGATTTCATGATCATCTCAATAGATACAGAAAAAAACTTTAACAAAATCCAACATCCATTCTTGATTAGAACAATGAAGAAAATAGGTCTAGAAGGACCATATCTCAATCTGGTAAAAGCCATTTATGACAAACTTACTACCAAAGTCACTCATATTAAATGGGGAAAAGCTGAAAACTTTCACTCTAAAGTCAGAAACAGGACAAAGATGTCCACAATCACCACTTGTGTTTAACTTAGTCCTTGAAACATTATCCAGAGGAATCAGGCAAGAGAAATATATAAAAGAGATATGCATAGGAAAGAAAGAAGTCAAAGTATCATTATATGCAGATGACACAATCCTTTACTTACAAGATCCAAAAAACTCCACTAAAAGACTCCTAGAATTAATAACCAAATTCAGCAATGTATCAGGATACAAAATCAACACGCAAAAATCAATAGCATTCCTGTACAATAATAATGAACTCACTGAGAAAGAAGTTAGGAAAACAATACCATTCATAGTAGCATCAAAAAAAAGTTAAATATTTCAGGGTTGACCTAACCAAGGAAGTTAAAGACCTCTACAGTGAAAATTATGTCACTCTAAAAAATAAGATTAAAGAAAACAGAAAGATACTCCATGTTCCTGGATAGGTGGAACTAATAGAGTCAATATGGCTATACTTCCAAAATTGATATATAGATTTAACACAATCCCAATGAAAATGCCAAGAATTATAGTCAATATGGCTATACTTCCAAAATTGATGTATAGATTTAACACAATCCCAATGAAAATGCCAAGAACATTCTTCACAGATATAAAGATTAATAAATGATGCTGGGAAGATTAAGTATCCACATGCAGAAAATTGAGTCTAGACCCCTATATCTCACCAAGTACTAAACTAAAATAAAAATGGATCAAAGTTCTAAATGTTAAAACAGAAGCACTTAATCGGCTGGAAATTAAAATAGTTAAACTCTTGAAGACATAGGTCTAGGCAAGGACTTCCTGGACAGAATACCAATGGCACAAGAAGTAATACCAAGAATTAACAAATGGAATCATATCAAATTAAAAAGCTTCTGCATGTCAAAGAAAAAAATGAACAAAATAAAGAGATAACCTACCGGATGGGAAAAAATTTTTCCAGCCGTTCCTCAAACAGGACTGACATCTAGAATTTATAAATAACTTTAAAAAATTAGACCTTCCAGAATAAAAGACCCAACCAAAACACGGGTAACCAAAATGAATAGAAACTTCTCCAGAGAGGTAGTTCCGATGGCCAATAAATACATGAAAAAACATTCAACATCATGGCCATTAGGGAAATGGCCATGTGTGAGTGATAATAAATATCTTCCCCAAAGAGTTAAAGACATCATGTTACAGGACACATTCATACCTATGTTTACAGCAGTACAATTTCTAATAGCTAAATCTTGGAAACAGTCTATATTCCCATCAACCAATGAACGGATAAAGAGAATGTGGTTTTTATATACAATGGAGCACTACTTTGCCATAAAGAAAGATGAATTTGAGGCATTTGTGGGAAAATGGATGCATCTTGAAACCAGAGTGTTCAGTGAAATAAACAGACGAACAAGTTTAAATATCATACGGTTCTCTTATATGAGAAACCCAAAGTATAAATAAAGAACAAAATAAAAGATAATGGGAAGTAGGGAGATCTTTTTTCAAATAGGAAGGGGAACAAGAGATGGAGGTAGTGGGGAGGGAAGGCAGGGAAATGGGATTAAAAAAGAGAAAATTGCAGGAAAATGTGGAAATGGAGCTTTTGGAGATGGGAGGGAAAAGAGACCAAAACATTAAGCTGTGTTGTGTACACGTACTTACGCCCCTGATAAATGTAATCACTGTGTACTGCAACACGTACCTCTAAGTTTTTTTTTTAAGTAAAGGCCTCAAAGAAATCCCTTCCTTCCCTTCGGTCATGTGAAGCCACAGTTAGAAGGCGCTAGCCACAAGCAAAAGTGTACAGAGAACTCGCCAGATGTGAGATGTGCCTTCGTCTTCGGCTCCCCGGCTTCCAAGACTGTGAGAAACAAATTTCTGTTTTTATAAACCACCCGGTTTGCGGGACTTTGTTACAGCAGCCTGAACAGACTAAGACACCCACTTGCCCTTTATGGCTGTTGTTATGTGTTTTGTTTCTACATAGTTTTAATCCCACAAAACATTATTATTGTTGTTTTAAGCAGTCAATTTTTGTTATGTTTTAACCACGTTTATCTTTTCCTCTTCTCTACGTCCCTTCCGTATTGCAATGTTTCCATCTAGTATTGTTTTCCTTCTGCTTAAATAACTTCTTTCAGTGTTTTTTAGGTAAATATCTGCTATGAATACGCCCCCTGCTTTGGTTTGCCTGAGGGTCTTTGTTTCCAGTTTTACTCTGTGATCTGTCTATAGGTTTTCCTTCGAGTTGTGGCACTTTCTGTGCCCAGATTTACCCAGGTAGGTTGGTTTCCTGATGTTCAATAGCAGACTATCATGACTATGAGAGATTTTTATAGTTTATGATTTAAAGGCTTGTCCTTTATCTAAAACAGATGATGCAAAGTATACTTCACTGCCCAAGACCGATCCTGTGTCAGGTTTTGAAGGCCTACCGTGCACCAGGCCATGCACTAGTCACTCGGAATATGAAATCAAATGAGACATGGTTCTGTCTCCTAATGGCTTATAAATCTATTGGGAAGATAGGTGTCCATGATAGGATTATGCATGGGATAATTTAGGAACCAAAGGAAGAATATCCAAGTTAAAATTAAGAGTCAGGGGATACATCTCAAGAAAGGTTTCTTGGATTTTAAAAGAATGGAATTTATTAGAGCCGTGTACCAGTAAAGAGTCAGTTGAGGACTCCCTTCTAAGCTTGTAGATGTTACGTCTTTCTTGCTGAGTGCTGGACATGGGGCAGGAGGCAGGAGAGGGAGAGAGAAAGACAAAGAGAATATATCAGTACAAGTGCTAGTTTTCCAGTGTCTCTTCTTAGAAGAACATTAATCTTGTGGGTTCAAGGCTCCATATCCAACCCTAATCACTCCTGTGGAAACCCCATCTCCACATACAGCCACATAAAGAGTTAGGGGTATGAATCCCGGAGGGGACAGAAATGTTCAATCCATAAGAAATGGGTATTATGAAAAAGAAAGGCTATTTTTGTACTAGGGTAGAAGGACCAGTAGGAAGGGCACTATTATATTAAAGGTATAGGAGAGAGAACACATAGGACGTTGGGACGCTCACAAAGGAAGAGAGGAGATCAGCCTGGTAGGAATGAATATAAGTGTAAGTGTTCTGAGAGGAAGTTCCTGGCCAGTGTCAGAGGCCATTAAGTAAGGAAAAGGCGATGGTCCAGAGCAAGGGAGTTGTGGAGAAGGGCGACTTGGAGTTGCTGAAGGTTTTAATAATCCATGGGTCACTAAAAGCCCACTCTTCCCAGCTGGGAGATAAGGTCCAGCTTAAGAAGTCACCTTCCAAACCCCTGAACTTGCTGGGCCACCATGGCTATTTTGGCATCAGCTCTTATATAGACACAGAATATTGAAGTTGGACTTTAAATCCCTGCCCATTATGAGTCCAGAAGTGCAGGAAGAAAAAAATGCAGTAGTAGATAATATTAAAATAAAAAGAAATTTTGCTCAACAGGAGTATAAGATTTAATGGTGCTAGTCACATGTTGGCTGCTTAAATAAAAGTCTGTGCCAAAGAAAGGGAAAACGCGCTCCAATCTGTGGCTGTTGGGTTGTGATTCAAGAGATCTGACCATGACACTTCAAGAGGACACATAAATGGCTCTGTACAACATGGCGCTGAGGACTTGTGCCTTTCTCACGTGACACCTGAACAGAGGCACTGGGACATTCATCCTGGAGAAGAGAAGATTCAGCAGTGATAAGATAATTATTGATTTAATCAGTCTATTTATCTTGTCTACCAAGTGATCTTACCTCAGAAGAGATTTCACACTTGCTGGTTCACTGCACAGTGTAAGTTCCCTGGGGCACAGGGACTTTATGAGCCAAGCTTTGCAGACAGGAAGTTCAGGACACCTCGAGGAGAAATACCAGAGATAGTGGAGGTCACTGACAGCCTCCGACTTACTCCTTTGCTCTTTCACTACCAACTTTCAGAAGTGTTTTCTTCTGTCCTCTGCTCATAAATCTCCATCCTTCAAATGTCAGTTTGACTCCCTATCAGTCCATGTTATGTTACTGTAATGAAATATCTGAAGGTGGGGACTTTATTTTTAAGAGGAGGTTTATTTAGATCACAGTTTTTGAAGGCTAAAAGTCCAAGACTGAATGGATCCTCCTGTTTGCCTTCCAGCAAACATGTTCATCACAACATGCCAGAAAAACAGCCGGACGCAGAAGGGCCCAAGTATTGGGGAAGAGAGGGGCTGCTTTACCAGAGCCCGCCCTCAGGAAAACGAATTCACTCCTCCAGATCAGACCAGAATCACTATATTCTGAAGGTGGTGCCCCTGAACTAGTTTCTTTTTCTTTTCTTTCTTTCTTTTTTTTTTTTTTTTTTTTTTTTTTTTTTTTTTTTTTTTTTTTTTTTTGTTCTGGGTATCAAACTTTGGACCTTGCGAAGCAGGCAGCAGAACCACTGAGCTGAATCTCAGGCGCCAGTTTCCTTCTCCTATGCTCCAGCTCTTAAACATCCCGTCACCTCAACACTGCCACACCAGGACCCAGCACAGGAAACTTTGGGGGAACCCACATCCAACCATCAAAGGCCCCTTTCCCAAAGTGTCTCTGCATCTTTGAGCCTCACTGATACTGAAATTTGACAGGGTTTGAAACAGCTTACTAAGTATCGAAACGATGTAAGTTAAAGGACGTCTTTTGCTATGGGAAGTTACTGACTGTTTATCACTTTGTACTCCTCACTCTTGTTTCGTGTGTTGGTCACCTCCGCCTACACGGGGTGAGAATGTTTATTCTTTGCCCTTATCTCTCCCACAGGGTGTAGTCCAGACCTGGGCACCGACCAGGTGTCGGACACTGACCTTCGTGGCATAGGACATCCTGTATCTCCATCTTCCAAGGATGCCCGCTGCACACACTTCCATGAATAGGAAGCCTGAAGCAGAGGGAAGTCGGCGGCTCTGCTTGTGAGGTGTGCAGAAATTCAAGAAACCCCTGGAGAATTGTCTCCTGAAGGAAGGCGATTCTGAGATATTCCCCACTGTCAAAATCTTCACAGTTAATAAAACTGTGTTATATCCTTACCATTCTTCTGCTCAAGAGTATAGATGATCAAAGCTGGAGTCCATGACATTACAAATGATTTTTTTTTCACAAACATAACCTGCCAATGTTTTTACTTTTCATGAATTCTTGGCAAAAAAAATTTATAACTGGTTAGAGGCATCCATTTTTCCACTTTAAGTTTTGCGATCGCCCAACTAGTCTGAGTGCTCATGTTGTTGAGCGCAATCCTTTCGATTTTCTTTCATCAGCCTCCCGCTGGGTGTTCGTTTAATACCAGTCCCTGGCACTGAACACACAGTCATCACGACATAGCCTCGGCCTCATCCTGACTTATCCACCTGTGAGCGCCGTGCCCCAGCCTAATCCCTGGAAGCTCCCTGCACACAACCTACTCTTCTTTGTGTGTGCTGAGAACTCTGCCAAAACCTGCCCCATCATTTTTGTCCTGCCAAGCCACTCGTGCTTTGCTTCCTCTTTGGAACAGTCACTCTGTTCCCTCAGTGGAATCTTTGCCTTCTTCCTTTGTGACTTTTGTTTATTTCATTATAACCCTTCCTCTATGTCTATTTATGTCACAGTCTCCTCCCTAGTCGGTGTGAGGTTAGAAACTACAAATCTCTGCTGGAAGGAGATCAATGGCAGGACTCAAGAGAACTCGAAAGACCAGTCAGTGGGGAAGACAAAATGTCATTCACATCCTGGCAGCCTTCCCATTACGGTCTCAGGCAGGGGAGAGGGTCCTGTAGTCTGGGCCCGTGTCACCGCACACCTTCAGACCGCACACATCATGGACCTGCTCCCATTAGCTGTGGGGCTCAGAAGCAGGGCCAGGTGCTTCTTCCCACCAAGGGCACCTACAAGGGGAAGAGCTAGTTCTGAATGGAGGCTGGGATGCCACCTGACAGGTAGTGAAAGGTGTGCCTACCAGGGTCTACTAGTATGATTGAGACCAGAAAGAGTGAGATTTTGCAAGAGAGAGAGAGAGAGAGAGAGAGACTGTGTGACTTAAAAATCCATTTAACATTGGGTGATTTGACAAGCAACAAAATCGCTTGTGACATTTAGCACCTTTCTTTATTTTCCTTGATGAACTCAGAGCTCTTGCATAAATTTAATAATGTGTTATGGACCCCCTGGGTATCTGATTTATGAACTTGAGCTGAATGATTGGGTTCAGTAAAAAAAAAAAAAAAAAAAAAAAAAAAAAGAACTTGCAAACTCGGCCTATAGTTTCCCAGCCATCAAGGAACTAAGCTCGTTTGGTCCCTGGAGAAGCTAAAAATTCTAAAATGAAGTGCCCTCTGCTCTGTTTTCTGCTTTTCAGCATTTCTCTTCTGTTTTCACATACTTCTGCTCCTTGAAAATTAAATCTAAGAAACTCATTCCATATTTTTCATCATCTGCTTTTGCAAGTGAATGTTATGGATTTATGGTCTAGGATCTTTTGATGTTAGGGTAGCAAACTATGTCTGCTTCACTTGTTTTTGTTTCACTTTTCTTTCTTTCTTTTTTTTTTACATTTATGAGGCTTTGATAATTTGATTTATTAAAGCACCACAGTCACTTTGTAAGTAGGGAAGAGTGAAGGGGGTGAAGGGAGGGCAGGAATATGGGGGAAAAAAGAGAACCAAGATATATCATGTAAAGGTACAAGATCCCAATGATACGTGTAACTGTATTGTTTGATTTAAATGTACTAATAAACAATGGGAGAAAAAAAAACACAGTCAATGTAGGGGAACTTACACCATTTGCCTTGTTGGAAAGCACTGGGAAGCTTCGGAAACATCAGGTGCCGTTCCCCACGGAGTCCGTATGTCTACCTGTATGCACCTCTGCCGGTTGGTCTTCAGGGAAGTTGGGCATTAAGCAAAATCTGAAGCTATGCCCTGAAGATTTTCATTCCTAAGATGTTTCAGGAGTTTTGAAGTGGAACCCATCACCCTAATATTGATCTTGTATTTGCTACGGTATACAGGAATATCAGATATTTATTTAATTTTTAAAAATTAAAAATGCTCCTTCCTCTTCCCCACTAGTTATTGTGGATCGGATGTATTAAACACTGAGTTTCTTTCTGTGTCCCTCTGAATGCATTGGTAAGCACAGCTTAGAACTTCCCAGCCCTGGAAGGTCCAGATACAAATATATAGATAGATTTTTTTCAGGGAAAAAAGCTTTAATTAGAAATTTAGAGGGCAGACAGGAAAGGACTCCAGTTTAGGTAGCTGGATGGGCACTCTCATGCAGGAGGAATTCATTTGCAAAAGCAGAAGGCCAGCTCTCTTGGATAAGCTGGTGGGCTGGGGTCTGATCCATCTTGTCTCTGTCCGGGAATCTTCTTGCCTCAGAGACAGTTTTGTTTCCGTGAAGAAGTCTCTGTCTGCATGGAGGAAGTTCTACAACACACCAGGGCCCACGAGGACTCCGAGGATGGAAGGGTGAGGACAATCCCTGCTGCAAAGAGGGGCTATTGTCGTGTTTTTGGTTGCTATGGGGATGTGGGGTGGGATATGGAGAGAGAGAGAGAGAGAGAGAGAGAGAGAGAGTGAAAGAAGAAAAAAGAGTAAGGTTATCCAGAATGAAAAAAAAACACACACACACACACAATAAGAAGACAGCTAAGCTTAACACCATAGAAAAAGTGCTAGGGCTGGAGGAGCTCCAGACTCTTTACTCCTTACAGTTCCTTCTGCAGCGTCATTGGGGTTCAAGATACAGGAATCTCACAGGCTACTGTTTCCCTAAATGTAAAGATAGGACAAGGACTCTTTCAGGCACAGGGACAACAGAGAACAACAATGTCACAGGGGACCTGAGCTGGAAAATTAACAACCAACAGGTCTGGTCTCTTGCCATTTGTCAGGGACCACACAATCTTTTTCTTCACAAAGTTGCCCGTTCATCACACAGTGTGGTGTCTCCTATGGAAAGGCAGTTAGAAATGCCAGGACATGCAAAGAAGCATGGTCTAAAAATGAAGCCAGCTAATCTGTGGGATGACTTTGTCTTTTTTGCTGTTGTTGTTGTTTTGACTGGGGATCGAACTCGGGATCTTGCTCTTGCAAGGCAGGCAGCGGAACCACTGAGCTAAATCCCCAGCCCTATGGGGTGACTGAATTGAAGAACTATCAAGAGAGATAATCTATTTCATCCCAGTACTTGGAATTGTCTTCTTAGCCTGAAACAGGTTTACTAAAATAAAACTTTCCTAATGAATCTATCCATTTTACCTAATAATAATTACTACTAATATTCTTAGGTAATGTGAATTCACCATTTGTGTTATTAGGTCATATGAGTGGATTATCATTGTTATGAACTCTTATTGCTGTGTATCAGACACTGTGCCTTAGATAGCTTTTATTTAGCTTTCAAACAATCTTATGGGGGGAGTTATTATTATCCCAGTTTTCAGATGTAGATGGAGGCACAGAGACACTGAATAACTATTCTGAGCCAAACAGCTCTCAAATGGCAGAGCCATTCTGATCCACGTGATTTACCTCTGACACTCTGCTTGATGCTGGCAGCGATGCACTGTAGGTCACTGTGGCCGGGCCTAACTCACCTCCTCCCCTGGACGAGGCAGGGCCCCTCGGGAGGAGAACAGGCGACAAGAGGACTTGGTGGAGCAAGGCCTGGCGAGAAGAGAGTCCTTCCCACCCATTGACCAGAGAAACGTCGAGCATCGTGTCCTGCAGACC
This sequence comes from Fukomys damarensis, assembly GCF_012274545.1. Classification (NCBI taxonomy): domain Eukaryota; kingdom Metazoa; phylum Chordata; class Mammalia; order Rodentia; family Bathyergidae; genus Fukomys; species Fukomys damarensis. Next base: position 5,238,822 of record NW_022900933.1, read on the forward strand.
CTAGCCATGCTCCCTGTTCCAATCAGACATCCCTTGTGGTTTCCTTATCTACACTACAAAGGTGCTGGAGCTGCAAGCCAAGCTTTTCCTCTCATCAGGACAAAGACTTTCCACCTGGCCTCAGATATGTAAACTTTACTGTCCTCTTGTGGCCTTCAAGTTTCTTAATCTCTCACCTTTGTTTCTCACTCCGTGAACCCTTCAGCCATGCTGTCCGTGGCAGCTTCTAGTCCACTTACCCAGTCAGGCATGATTGATATTTACACACTCATTATTATAAGTGCTCTTTTGGTTTCTTGAAGAATCACGTTATCGATAAAGTATGTAAGACCAGATTATGACTACAAAAAGAATGAAAACATTACCCACCTTGTTCACAGAAAAGTGGTAAAACAGTAGACAGAAGTTAGGGAAAGAGAATCGACAAGAAAAACAAAAGTGTATGTATTTCCAGGGATTTAGCTCAGTGGTTCCACCTCCTGCCTCACAAGCACAAGGACCAGAGTTCAATCCCCAGTACCAAAAAAAAGTATATGTATTTCCTCCTCTTTCCCACTGGAAGATTTATTACTTAACATTTTCATACCAAAAAAACTATATTCTTAAGTTACAAAAATAGCTAATAGAACTAAAAATAAAAATGGGCTAATTAAAATTGGAAGGGGGTTTAGTATGAGACAATTTTTTAAAATTTTTTTCAAAGCAGCAATCAATAATTTTTTAAAGTTGGTAAACCAGGAAAGAGTATAAACAAGCAATTTTAGGTACAGACTTGACTGGCAGGAAGAAAACCATTATAAACAAGTCGAATCTCCTTACCCGAAAAGTAGGCCTGAGGTAGGGATCACTGAGTGTGTGTTTTAGTTTTTACTTTATACCTTTCCACTTAAATGATTATTTCCATGTGTACATGTTACTTTTTATAATAAGAACCATGCCTGTTCCTTCACTTCAGTAAGTCAGCACTTAGGTTTGCAGTCCACTGTGTGTGTGTGTGTGTGTGCGTGTGTAGAGGGAGGGTAGGATGCACATTTATTTAGTATTTTTGCTTAGGTTTCACACATTTTTGGTGTTTCATATGTTTTATCTACTTGAATCATCACTGTGGCCAGTGAAGTAAGTTCTTAGTGCCTTAAAAAAAAAAACAGCCTTTTTTTTGAGCAATTTTAGGTTCACAGGAAAACTGAGTAGGAAGTATAAAGAGTTAGCCCACCCCCTGCCCAGTTTCTCCTGTAATTAACATCTTGCCTTACTGGTGCTCTTGTTACAATGGATGCTAATACTGAC